>NC_043700.1:186716479-186718155 GCF_006229205.1 Suricata suricatta | reverse complement strand
GACTGAGTGAGGGAGTAAGACAGTCAATAAATCCCGGTATTACTTTTATTTTAGTGAAATGTTGAAAATTATAAAAGCTAAAAAAATAAAAAAAGAAGGAAGAAAGAGAACTGCCAAATCTTGAACTCAGCAGAACAGAATAGAACAAAGTCTCTGGACTCATTGGGAAAATGTAAACTACTTACATCGGGAAGGCGGCAGAAGCTACCGGACTTTAAGGATGTAATTGGCATGATGTGAGAGTTTCACTGCAGTTACCAGAGAAAGCAATCATTGACTGCCACCATCATCCACGTGCTACATGATCTTATCAGCTAAATGAGGACGAGAAAGCAGACGTCATTCTCTCCAAACATAGATCTTTTAGCTTCTATGGAGTTGCTAAAGAATAAAGTGAACAGTCACGAATTCTAGAGAATGCTCTGATTCACACATTGACATCTGGCCCAGTTCCATGCAGTTTTCACAAAATGTACAGCAAACTCCCCAAAAGCCTTCTTAGTGTTGGCAGTGGCACCAGGAGCCAAGCACGAAGCAAAATATTAACAATTCACACAACGAGCGGGTCACACCATGTGAGTTTCAGGAACAAAGTGCCTCTATTTCCCCAGAGTGCATGCCGATGACAGAGCCTCTTGCACAGCTCATTACCAATGCTCTGATGGCTTCTCCCAAATGGATGTATTGACTTTTGTTGGCATTGAAAAGATGCTCAAAAGATCAAAATAATAAGAATCAACTGACAACAGTCTCTGTAGGAATAGAATGCTTCTGCTCAATAGTGCCTCAGCTAGTCGCATCACAAAGAGGCGTTTCCCAAGGAGAACATGTGAGAGGTGCCTTTTGATGGGAGTGTCACAGCCTCTGAGACAGAGGCGGTGTTGGTGCACATATGCCATATCTCGGGGATGGCTACCTCATTCCAAAAGAAAGTGGTGGTGCAGGGAAGCCCAGAGGCTCCCTCTCGAGGATACTGGCACCTTTACTGTGAGCATCAACTCTCTTTAGCTCTTCAAATCATAAAGTACCTCCTCACAGCAGAGAGGACAAATGAAAGCCTTGGTACTCTTTGAGATCCTTGGCCCTCCAGAAAACTCTGACTTCTTACTCTACAGCGATTAATTAGAAATGAAATGCCAGAACGGGCACTTGTTAGCAATACAGAATCCCAGGTAGATTTTGGGTGCCAGATGTAGCCTGTGGGTTTAGGTACATCATGTCTAGTCTTCTTCTAGAATCATATAAGTTAAATACTATCCTCTCTACTTACAGACTAGGAGACTGAAATTATCACAAGGCAAATCATCTTGTTTGAGGTCACGTCATAGTGCCATGACCTCATAGCACTACTAAATAGTGGACGTGTAATGAAAAATCAGATCAGTCAAACTCTAAAGCTTATGCTTCTATCAATATTACATGCCATTGGTTGCATATATATATATATATATATATATGTATATATATATATATATACACACACACACATATATATGTATATGTGTATGTATATGTATATTCTAGCAATGTGAGTTACAGAGAAGATACATTTCACATGCATACCAATCACCTGGAGACCTTGTTAAATGCAAACTCTGATTTAGGAAGGCTAAGGTGGAACCCGGCCCTCTGTGTTTCTAGCCAGCACCCTGGTGGATGGTGCTGATCAGAAAAAC
>NC_043700.1:186663612-186716379 GCF_006229205.1 Suricata suricatta | reverse complement strand
GCAGGAAAGGGGACGCACAGAGAGTAAAGACACAACTCATGCTTTCCGATCAGGCAAAAGAGAGAGCTTTATTCAGAAAACTGTCTCTTATAAAGGTTTCAAGGCGGGAAACAAGGCAGCTGACCCAGGTCAGTTGCTAGGAAACAGGGTTAAGGGATTAAGGCTGGAGTAAAAGGGGAACCAGACTAAAGTGTTTTAGCGCAGCGCCTGAGGGGCCGATGCCACCCTGCCTGCAGGCCGTTGATCTTTGGTCTTCCGGCTTCTCCTCTGACTGGGAGTGGTGCTTCCCTGCCAATTTTTGCAACTCCCCTCCGGGAGTGACAAATCCGGCTAGCAAATGGCCAAGCAGCTGAGATCTTTGCCGCTCCCCACAATTGACTATCACATAAAGAAATTATTTAGATATAAATTAATGGTAAAGAGATAATTCATTTAATATTTAATATATATGTAATTATTATATGTAATTTTAGTATATAACTGTTATGTATGATATATGTACTTTACAATACAGTTACATAAATGTATATAATTACCTATTCCATAACATATAAATAAATAATTATTATTATGGCATTGCACATTATATATAAGGTATAAAATATATTTTTTACTTATATATTATAGAATAAAAATATACAAAGAAAAGTACTTGGCAAATGCTTGATTCTCTTCCATTTCTACCCCACCCTTTATAGGAATGTTTGAATAAATTCCCCACATGGAACACATGTTATTCTTAGCATCTTTGGGGAAATGGTCAGATATGGAAAAACTAGAGTGGAGCATGCAGACTGGATTGGAGGTGCTGAGCACAAAAAGTAGACTTGTCCTTCAGGGAGAGAGGGTCCTTGAGCAGGCCAAGAAGAGGAAGCAGAATAAATTACAGCTATTTTTCTTGAACTGTTAGGAAGTGTTTTCCAATTACAAGGCAGAATAGCCAAATTCTATCACAACTGGAAACAGGAAGTTGGCCTTAGTTATTATGCAATAACCATTCAGTATAGGTAATGGGAGGGAAGTATTACAGTAAGAAGCATTATTTTAATAATGATGACCCATGCATTTATGAAGATTTTAGCAATTGAAACCAACTTCAGATATATAAGGAAATGTACTGATGTCTGCAGATTACTTGAAAATGCATCCAAAAATAAAATGGATTGGTGGATAGAGTGATGGATAGATGGACAGGGATGCAATAAAGTAAATGTAGCAACATGCTGGTCAGAGACTTTTACTATTATACAGCCATATAGGTATTTACCATAAAGTTCTTTTGGCTCTGTTATATGTTTGAAAACCTCATAATAAAATGTTAGAAAACCATGACTTCCCAGACTTGACCTCAGACAATTACCTCTGCAATCTCGGGAGCTAGTTATTGTCTTCCTCATTTCCTTCCTGAGGAAATTGAGGGTCCCATATGTGGTGCATGTGGCAGTAGGCGTGACAAATCCGCTGGGACATGGCAGGAAGGTACAAAGGCTGAAACTCTAACTTTGCTTCTAGTTGAGTTCCAAAGCACTTGGATCTCTGGAGTGGGACAAGTTCAGGGTTTGGAACCTGTATATGACCATAGCTCACCTTTTCCACTTTCTGTCTGATCTTGAGAAGTGCCATGTTCTTGGCTTTAAGCTTGCATCTCATCTGTCAAAGGGTGGAATAATGCCTTATCTTGCAGGGTTATTGTGAATAATAAACAAGAGAACCTATGTAAACTGGTAGCCTGCATGTTCCTTTAAAACCCAGATATACATCTGGCTCTTCCATTGGCAGAGTCAAAAGAGCTGAAAGCAAGGCAGGAGGAAATGAAGGTTAAATCAGAAGATGTGAAACAAGATGCTAATCTTGGAGTTTGGATTTCCAGGGCAAATACCAGCTCTTCCTTATTTGTGAGCCCATTCATTCTACAGATCCAGGACCCCTTCGATGTTTCCTGTTGGATGGAATGACTCATCCTGCCATTTTTTTTTTACCTCTTAGCACTTTGGTCACATTTGCATTATTTCTGCTTTCCTAACCTGCATGCTTAGCACTTTACACTTAAGTGACAACAGCAGATTTTTCTCTCTCTGTTTTCACTCCTGTCTAATTTCTCCTCTGTGATTTGTAATAAATGTGAATGACGGTCTAGCCCAGAGCTGGCTGACCTCATGTTGCTTTATCACGCAGCACGCAGTTTCCTCCTTCTCCTCCCCTTCAAGCACCGTGCTTGGAGTTTCCAGTTTTGATCAAGGGATCAAGGTTCTTGTTTAACTTCTTAGCGGAGTCTTTTTTTTTTTTTTTTGTGGAGTCTTGTTTCCAATGGCTTACATTTCACTTGTGGTAAATGGGAAGAAAAATCTCTCCTAAACTTGCAAGGCTGGCTCACACTGCTCATTTAAATTCTCTAAGGGGCGCCTGGGTGGCTCAGTCGGTTAAGCCTCCAACTTCGGCTCAGGTCAGATCTCACGTTCATGGGTTCAAGCCCCGTGTCGAGCTCTGTGCTGACAGCTAGCTCAGAGCCTGGAGCCTGCTTCTGGTTCTGTGTCTCCTTCTCTCTCTGCCCCTCCCCCTCTCATGCTCTGTCTCTCTCTGTATCAAAAATAAATAAAACATTAAACATTTAAAAAAATAAATAAATTCTCTAAAACTGTGCCATCTCTTAAATTGCATTCACTGCCAAACCTGGACCCTGGTAGTGCTCTCTGCAGTGTTGCCTCTGGTCTCTACAGCCATTATCACCTCTGCCTCTGCCATGCATCTTCCCTGTTTCTCTCCCACCTTTGGGTCAAGAGCAAAGATTGTCAACATGGCTCAGAACCATCTGGGGAACTGGGTGAACAGGCTGAGATCAGGGATTCTCCATTAAGGCTGTACATTAGAATACTTTGAGGAGATCTGTAAACTGGGACCACCCAACTCCCTGATATCTCCACTGAATTTATCTGGGTGGTGGTCATGCTTTAGTACTTAAAGATTTCCAGGTGATTCTAGTGAACAGGCAAGATGGATAGCCACAGAGTTAGGGAATCAAATTTCTCAGAAATGAGGGCAGTCCATGAAACAGCATTCCTTACAGGCATTCCTCACACCCTTATATTCCATAGATCTAAAAATGAGACCTTGATCATGTCTAAAATGGGAAAAATAAACATATCTACATGACAGTGTTGTTGTAAGGAGCAAATGGTTTAAAACCACATGTCAGTAACATAGAACATATTTTGTAATTTGTTATTATTGCTTCTGATTTAAAACGTGTTTCTTTATCTAGGGAAAAATATTAAAAGATGGTTAATTGACACAGTCTTAGAACTAGTTAATCACTAATAAACACCTGACCTGAGGACTTCTGTCATGTAAGCTGTCATGGATTTCTTTTCATATTCTCCCATTTCTTTCCATTGCACTATCTACCATTTATTTGCTTTAAATAGTAAGTTGCTAGGGGCAATTAATATTAAGTTGCTAGAGTGGCTCAGTCCATTAAGCATCTGACGTCAGCTCGGGTCATGATCTGGCGGTTCCTTGGTTGGAGCCCCACAACGGGCTCTGTGCTGACAGCTCAAAGCGTGGAGCTTGCTTTGGATTCTGTGTCTCCCTCTCTCTGGCGCTCTCCCACTAGTGCTCTGTCTTTCTTTCTCTCAAAAATAAATAAACATTAAAAAATTAAATAATTAGTTGCTATGTGAAGCCACCAAGTGACATTAGCTCGTATAAGAAACTCCAAGTAAGGAATAAGGAACTTTTCAATACAAAGCAACACATCTTTCTATGTCTTGATGCCTAAAGCTCATGTTATCACTGATATGACTCTCAGTGTTTAGTACAGCTTTACTTTCAGTTTCATTTCAAACACCATCTTCTGTATGGCCCCTTTTTTGCTATCCCAGCTAAGGTATCTTCCCCATAATCCACAGCACCCTCTAAATATTTCCATAATGGCACCTCCAAACATAAATTGCATATCCTCTCTCCTAGTTGTCTTTGCTGGAAGGAATCTTGTTTTACAAAATTTGCACTTTAACAACTCAGAACATTTATTAGCACTGTGCTTAAAATATAGTTAGGTAAGTTTCAACACATTTTGTTAAGTGGATGAATGAATGAATGAATGGGTAAATGTATGATTTATAGGCTGCTAATTAATTAATGGGCTGCATTTTTGCTCTTGGGCTTGGTTTCAAGTGCTGCATAAGCAGTTACCTAAAGTCGTAAAGTAGAGACGTTCAGAGACGCAAGCTACTCTTAGTAATTGTTTACCCAAACCATTCAATTTTTACTATTTATATGACCATGGACTCTGCATATAAGGGATAGAAATTTAGTGCCCTTTTTTAGAACTGATCAAAGTAACAGTTTGGTAAGAAGCAGAATTGAAATTTTAAGAAAGTCGCGTGATCTCTTCTGATATCATCTTTAAAATGATGCTGCTGGAGTATATCAGTGTTTTCCAAATTGTAATACAATAAAAATTTGCAATTGAATGAGATAAAATAAATTTTTTCACCAAAAAAAATATAATAGTCATGATATGTCTCAACCATAGAAAAAAGGCTAGTGCACATGATTTTCAAATTTGAATTTCCATTTCTTCTACTCTAAAGAAGAGAAAGGAAAAGAGTTGGGGAAAGAAGGGAACCAGGTTCTGGAGTTTTTGGTTTTTTCCCACCCACCATTCATAAGGCACCCAAGTAGCAAACAAAGATTTTGAAAATCTATATGGGTATGGGGAAGCCAGACAACAAAGAACCTGGAAGGCCTTAAGTTTCTAAAAGATCTGCTCACAGACCTGCTGGCTGATGTAGTGTGATGTCATAGCATCAGAGCTTGGCAGTGTGAGCAGGTAGGCACATCCCTGTTTCCCGATGGTCTACAGGAGACCTTGGTACTCCATATGACTGAAAGGAGACCTGATGTTTCTGAGAGCAAAGAATCAAGCCTAATGTGGTCCTAAGTATGGGGTCTTTAGGATCATGGACTTGTGAGGATGCTCTAAAGGTGGTCTGGGACAGTGCATTACAGAGGACACCAATTCCGAGGAAACACTGACATTGCCAGCATGAATCTCTGAGGATCCGGAGGATGTGTTGCATAGATCTGAGAACTTGTATCAACACACAGTTTCTGTGAAGACACCAATTAGCTCCTCCCTACACCCCTAGGACATCTCAGAAAGGAGAGGTGGGATGTGATGTGGGAGGGTGAGGAATCAAAGACTGAGTCTTACCTACAAGTTACTGCTTTGGTGAAACATTGCTAGATCATCCTTGATTTAGATGGCACCCCCTCACACACCCAGAGTAGTTGATATTTTAAAGAGGGCTCTAGTGTAAGGTTAATCATTTGTGGGCAAAATAAAAGACACTCATTTTCTCTAGTAAGACACACACACACTGTCACAGACAATTGTCTTCTTAAACAATTGGCATATGTAACTATTTGTCTACATGTGATTGACATGTAGTTATTTTAAGTTTCGTGTTTGATAGAATTCTTAAGACAACATCTTAAATCCCAGATGTTCTGGTGCCTGACCATGAATAAAGACTCAGTGAGGTCTAATCTGTGAAGTCCCCCCAAGCATCAACTGTGATTTGAGTAATTTTAGTTTAGCCTTAAATAAACTCTCTGATTTTCATTAGGCATTTCTATTTTTATCATTTGAAAATTGTGTTGTATCTTCTCTAACTTTGGCAGAGTTACTGATACTAATATTGGACTCTTGGAGGTTTTGGTTTTTTTTAAATTTATATTAATAATTGTAGCTTTGGCCACCAGTCCAAGAGGTAAAAAGGTCTAATTCCTCAACTCAAAGCATGTGTATTAAATACACTGTGATTTCCCTTCTGGGCTGAGGAAGGGCCCAATTGTCATGCACATCTATGGCTTCTCCCTCAAATCTTGGGTGCAACGCCAATTTTGTCATTTCCATGAATGGTTGATCCTGGGCAATGGACTTGGGCTTGTTTACATCATCTAAACTCACATATAACTTACCTCTAACTCTAACTCCTTGGGCTTCCCTAAGGAAACAAAGGAAAGAAAGATGTACTATACAGAGAGCATTGTGAACATTATATTTTTCCCTCTCTCTTATCCCTAGAATAGCACAGACGCTCACATAATACAACTCAGGAGGGTTGGATGCCCAGAAAAATGCTTGAAGAGATGTTTTAATTATATTTTCTTTTGCTTTTTTCCTGTGCTTAATTGTGATTTATTTCAAGCTGTTTTATGTGACTAATTAGCTAGCTATTCTCTCATTCAGCTTATTCACCTCACATTTTCACATTTTCTTTTAGCACCTACTATGTGTTAACCATGGGACTAGATATTTTAAGTTGTGGATGAAAATTTACCTTTGACCTTTGGCAGAAAATGGAAGGGTGGAGGCAAGGCCAAACCTAACACAAATATGCCAAAGGCACTTGGTAAACAAATAGTAAAGATAAGCTTTGGGTAACTCAGCCACACACAGAAGGAGCCCTTAGGGAGGTTAATTAAATACAGCTTAAGGAAATTCACAGAGCTTTCTTGGAGAATGGCTGGTGGAGCTTATCTCCAAAGATGAGTTTGCAAGATTAGGCAAGGCAGAAGCATTTTTTTTTTTTCTTGAGAAAAAGCAAGTGTTCAAAGGCAAAGTGAAAGACTCCATTGTTGGTGTTGAAATGTAGAGGGGGAGGTGGTTTGTGTCTTCAAGAGAGCTGGGCAGCTTAGTCAGTTAATCATCCAACTCTTGGTTTTGGCTCAGGTCACGATCTTGCAATTTGTGAGTTTGAGCCCCTCATTGGGCTCTGTGTTGATGGTGTGGAGCCTGCCTGGAATTCTCTGCCTGTCTCCTTCTCTCTCTCTCTCTTTCTCTCTCTCTCTCTCAAAATAAATAAATAAACATTAAAAAAAAAAGAGAGAGAGAGAGAGAGAAATAAAAGGTATCCTGAGTTGGGTTACAAAGGCCCTTACATTCCCAAATGTTTATATGTTTATTGAGACACAGGAGCCTTTAAGAAATCTGACTGTGGCCCATGAGATTCCTCTTGGAGCTTCCGTTGAGATGAAAGGAGACTGGAAGCAGAGGGCAAGCCTGAGCTTTGGAGATACTTTGAGACCATGATTAGTTTGCCAGAGGAGTAACTAGGACAACGACAAGAATGTGATAGATGCTAGGGAAAGAGTACGTAGGGCAAGGGATGACAATTTTTCTAGAAAGGTGACATGAAACCAGAGGTGTGAAGAGGAGCTGCCCATGTGAAGAGCCAAGGGAAGGGCATGCTTGGAAGGGGGAACAGTAAGTGCAAGGGCAATGAGATGGGTAAGGAAAGAGTTTGGTGTATGTGAGAAACCAAAAGAAGGTGAGAACAGCTGGATCTTGGAGGTGGAAGGAGGGGCAGGAAGCCAGGTTAGAAAGGCCCTTGGGGGTGAGGTTTCACAGAGCCTTGTGAACTCAGTAGGACTCCAGGTTTCTACTGTGTGTGTGATAGCAACCCTTGGGTGTTTTAAGCAAGGGAGTAACATGACCTCATTTTAAACCATCTTAAGAAATCCCCGAGATGGCTCCATGGAGAATGCACTGTTGGGAACATGTGTGGGCCAGGGACCCCAGGTGGGAGGCTGTGCTGTGGTCCAGGTGAGAGAGGTGATGACAGCTCGGACAGTCTTGTTTTACCAGGCTGCTCTGTGAATGGTGACAAGTGGCTGTGAGGTGACACCACTGTCTCCCTCCAGGCTGCGTGAAGGGGAAGAAAGAGATGAGGAGAAGCACCTTGCTAGAAAATGGCAAGAAACAAATCCCTAGAATCTGGATTTATTTCCACATGTTGACAGTGTGCAATGATGTCCTTCAGGTAGACAGACTAAGCCAACTGGACCGATGATACTGCGTTTTCTATAGATTAAACTGGAACACTTTGGCAAGGTCAGTCATCTGGGGTGTAGCCCAACTCAAACTTGAACCCAGTCTGGATGCCACACAGTGCCCCTTTCATGATCTCATGGTTCCTTCTCCTACTGTAACATGATGCAGTCCAGAGTGCTGTCAGGGAGGCTGACACATGCTGTCAAAGTGTGGTTGGTACACGAGTTCTCTAAAAACCCATAAACTTTAATTTTACTCAGTGATCCCTGCAAAGGCCAAGAGTGAGTAGCTCTAAGGTTTGTGATCAGCGCAGGTGAACTCACGTGTGGCACATGCAGCCTGTCCTCTGTGTCTCTTCTTGTAACCACAGCACAACGTACATTGTTTTCAATTATGGAAGAGAGAAGGTAGCCAGGGAATAATGGTACTTGATTTAGAAGAGGAGAAATGGTAAAGTTCCAAAGTTCTGCCTGGCTGTGTCTCTACAAACAAAAATACAGAATACAGAAAAACTGACGGATTTGGGCGAGAGCTTATCACCAACTTACTAGCAGTACTAGGCAATAAAGTGGTATCTTTTTTGCATTCAGTTGTCCTAGAACATCAGAAACTTGGGGTAGGGAGTATGCATAGCAGTGCTGCCTGGGGAAGCATTGTAAAAGTCACATGGAGGGGCGCCTGAGGGGCTCAGTCAGTTAAGCGTCCGACTTCAGCTCAGGTCATGATGTCATGGTTGGCGGGTTTGAGCCCCGCATAGGGTTCTGTGCTGACAGCTCAGAGCCTGGAGCCTGTCTTTGGAGTCTGTGTCTTCCTCTCTCTCTGCCCCTCAGCTGCTCATGCTCGCTCGCTCTCTCTCTCTCTCTCTCTCTCTCTCAATCAAAAATAAATAAAACATTAAGAAAATTTGGAAAAAAGTCACATGGAGTCTAAATAGCTATTTGCTGAGGTTAATAATTATCAGTAAGCAATTCTCAACACTCTGAATGTGGCTAAAGACAGATTTGCCAGAACGTGTGTTGGCCCAATCTTTTATGTAGACTAGTGTGTTCATTTGGTGCACCCACTAGCACCCTGAAAACCTAAGATTTATTTAAATGCTGTGTTGTAATTTTATGGAAGATTTTTTTCTCTTTTAAAAAAATGCTGTTTCTATTTGCCATGGCTGTACTGAAGTAGAAAATAAATCAGAAATAGGTGATAACAATTCCATTTTAAAACTCTTCAATTATTGTATGTTTGGTGAAGGATGCAGACGCATAGAGATGAATGGTCACACTGGCCTCATCCAGGTTTGCAAGATGACCTTCAAGACTTCACACTCCAGTAATGTGTACATGAGGAGATGATTCTACTTTAAAGGAATAAAAAGAAAAAAATAAAAGGACCACACCACGACCACCACAATTATTTCATTATTCAAAAGATATAAATGCACACATATAGATGTGATTTTTAAAATATTTTCATATAACTAATTTTTATATCCTCCTCTGTTGTGATGGCACCTGTACCAGGCCCTGAACAAAAGCACAATGGGGGGTGGGGGGTGGGGTCAGGGACCAGGTACTATTACAGAGCAAGTCAAAATACAAGAAAGGGATTTCTTGTTCATTAAATGACCTACCACACACACACAACTAACAAAGTTGAATAAAATATTGCATAAGTTTCTTTTTAAAAATTTTTCAGTGTTTATTTTTGAGAGACAGAGAGACAGAGTATGAGCATGGAAGGAGGAGAGAGAGAGGAAGACACAGAATCAGAAGCTGGCTATAGGCTCTGAGCTGTCAGCACAGAGCCTGACACAGGGCTTGAACTCCCAAGCCATGAGATCCTGACCTGAGCCAAAGTCAGAGGCATAACTGATTGAGCCACCCAGGCTCACCATTATTTCACACGCTTCTTAAAACCATCTGGGGCGCCTGGGTGGTTCAGTGGGTTGAGCCTCTGACTTTGGCTCAGGTCATGATCTCTTGGTTTGTGAGTTCGAGCCCAGCATCAGGCTCACTGCTGTCTGTGCAGAGCCCACTTAAGATCCCCTGTCCCCATCTCTCTGCCCCTCATCCACTCTTCTCTCTCTCTCTCTCTCTCTCTCTTTCTCTCTCTCTCTCTTTCTCCTCCCTCCCCCTGCTCAAGCTTTCTCTCTCAAAACTAAATAAACATTGAAAAAATTTCTTAAATCTATCTAAAAGCTGATAAAATATCAATGAGTTACTGGGACCCACTGGAGGACAACTGGACCCTGTGGGCTAAGAGAACACTGAAACCACTCTGCTCTGACACTTGGGCGATCCCTGAGCACTGAGAGCCTCCTCTCCCATGGCTGGTGGGATGTGATCTGTGTCCTTCTCTCACTCACTCTGCTCCCTCACTTCCACTTCCTGCAAGAAGTAGGTTTCCTGAAGAAAGTCCCCATATCACATGCTTATCTCAGCCTTTGCTTTAGTGGGAACCCAAAGACACCTGGGCACAGGAAACATATACAAGGATGTCAATATCAACATGGCTGATTGGAGATCGAAACTGGAACCAAAATGAATGTCTGTCAACAGGGGAAGGCATGTGCAGCCTGGTGTTCGTTCATTTCAGGCAATGCCATCTAGCAAATAAAAAAGAATGTTCCAAACAACATGCATCTCACAGACATAATTTTGAAAGATAAAGGCAAGAGAGAGAAAAAAGAATATATATAGTGGTATTTTACTCGTATAAAGTTAGAAAACAAATAACACTAAGCTCTAATTTTAGGATTGCATATAGGTAGTAAACACTAAAGATAAGCAGAAAGTAATGATTGTAGACATTAGATTGTGTCCACTTCTGGGGAGAAGAAGATGATGGGGAATAAGGGAATTTGGGGCTTTGGGAGGCTGGCCACAGTCTACTGGATAATGGGTTCATGGTTACATGGGAGTTCACTTTATAATTACTGATCAAATTGCAGCATTATTTTTTGGTATTTTTTTCTACATGCTTCATATTTGACCATGTAATGGATTAACAGATACAATAGGAGGTAAGAAATGGGGACCAGGAAAAAAGAGTATTAAGTAGTATTAGCTGCCCTAGGTTAGAGTCATTTGGAATTATTTTGTTCAGCTGAGCAAACATTGGTTTCATGTTCTCCTACAGTGGTTTTAAATCTTTTTGACTGGAACCCACATAAACTTTCCTGTAATCTTGGCATTGGTGCTATTAGATGGATGTAATGATTTCCATTTAATGCATGAGGAAACTAAGTGACAGGTTATCTAATTGCTCAAGGACAGCTAGCCAGCAAGTGGGAGAGAAAGAATCAAAACCTTCTTTTTGCAGTGGTACTGAACCTGTATCCAAATTTAAATGCCCCATGGTCTTTGTTCATTTTCATCAGCTTTCCCTTCAAGCCTAGAAGATGATATAGAATTACAAAATACGACCTGCTTGTGAATATTAACATAGAAGGAAACTCCATCTAAAATGTCACACCCAGCAGATAGGAAGCCAACCCTCACTTCACTGTAAACCTAGCAATTTGGATTATTTCCTAGGATCCACCCTGAAAGTGCCAACTTTGCAGGAGAGTCAGTTTCCAGTCTAGAACTGTTCCTAGCTTCCTTTTATTTGGAGATTTCTAAGGATGACCATAATCAGCTGTATTGGTCATGAGAGTTGCTAAATAGAAGCATCGACACATGCTTGAATGCATAATATTATGAAAAATAGACACATGGCCTTAGATTTGATGATAGGTATGTGGCCAGGAGACTGGATGATTGGATATTTGTAATGATTCTTTGATATGTAATGCATTTATCTATAACCCACTAATAATTTAAATTGTATAATGAATTTACTTATAGCCAAAAGCATGTGTTTAAGGGAAGGGGAAAAAGGAAGGGTAGCCAGAGAGCTAAAGATAAATATATCAGCACCTTAGGAACAGAAGACAAAAGTTTTTAAAAGGATAATATAATATGTGAAAAGTCTGTTTGTAATTACTATTTCCTCCACCCACCTCCCATATACATATGAGAAATTCTACTAAGGAATATGCCCATATTGTATTTAAGCCTCATAATAAGTCTAAGAGCCATACAATGCTATTTTTGATTTAACAGATAAAACATTATATTGTAGAGAGTTTTGGTGAGTTCCCATGTGCATACAGCTCTTGAAGTTAGAGATTCCAAACCTAAGTCTCCCCACATCTGTGCTTTCACCAGCCATGCGAACAAAGTTAACATACAAATTCTTAGACCCATTCATTATATTCTTCCATTTAAACAACCAAATGTATCGTTTTCTGTATTTTAAACTTGGTCTATCATAGTTGTTTTTTAAATCATATGGCCGAAATTCCATACAGATGAACATGCATAAATGTGATTCTGGACAGTGCACCCTAAACACCATCAGACAAACTGATGGGTGACTACCAATGAAAGATCTTGGTGCCTTACAGAATACAGAGACAGAATCCCTACCCCTGAAGGTTCTGATTCTATATTTGAGGATGTGACCTGAGAATCTGTGTTTATCAAGTCTTCCTGGAAAGTGTGACCACAAGTGGACTTGAGAACTGCTGTCTCATGTCGTTCTCTTCACACCTTTATACCGACATCTTTCTTTTGGGTTTGCCCAATTAGGATTCCTACCGTTTTGCTCCTGGTGAGTCCTTGGGCTTGAGAGAAGGTCATTTCCCTCCCTGATTTCTACAGAAATCTACCTATAACACCTGGGCATTGAGCCTTTCTTCAATCATTGGATCTTCCTGTTCCTATCTACCTAACCACAGAACATGTTACCGTCTGACTTTAATCAACCTTGATGGGGCCCCTCCCTAGTCTGCCCACAGCCTATCTAAGGAGGACATTCTATTTTTCAGGAAGAAATTTTTTCAGAAAGTAGGTGATATATACTTATGCTCTGTTCACTTAAACAAGACTACAACAATCTATTTCAAGGGGTGTATCCAAACAATTGTTGGATACGACAAAGAATACAGGAATTGTTCCAGCTAATGTTCAGGGCTCTCCAATCAGAAAGCTGGACGATTTCCATAACAATTGACAGATAAAGTATAAAATATTTTTCTTTAATTATTCAGGTTAAGAATGAGGTCATATAGATTTCCCAATGAATATAAGCAGAGGTGATATTAAAAATATTTCACCACTAGAACGGCACAAATTGGGTGGGAGCATGACAGACATTGGTATTGCCATTGGGCTTTAGTCTTGGATATACATACTTCATCCAAATAGGAAATCATAATAGGCGGAACCATTTATGTAAGCATAAAGAAGATCACACTGTATCCCAAGAATTGATGTTATCAGTTTTCCTTTCCTTTCCTTTCCTTTCCTTTCCTTTCCTTTCCTTTCCTTTCCTTTCCTTTCCTTTTTTAGTCCTCATTTTTATTCTCTGTTATAATATTACATAAATGAACTTTCTGCATGGCTTTTGGGGTTTGAGAGTGGTGTTCCTTGGTTGATTTGATCATGTGCCTTGGGATTAGAGATAAAAAATTACACAAATGATTTATTCTAATAAGAATCAATTTGTCTATTTTTATTTTAAAATTAATTTCATGGATTCATGGATTTCTTGATTATCAGTACTGAAAGGGCCTTATTTAAAAATGAAGGGATGGGTCAGGGAAACGAAGGCTCATGTTCCCAGTTCATCCACTAAATAGTGGGGTAACAAATACCAGAAGCCTGATCTTCTGACATGTCACAATCTGCTGCTGGTTTAACAGAGAGATCATGCCTTATCCCCCCCCCCCCCCCCGCTCAGTCTAGTCATTAATTTTCAAACTTATAGAGAGCATTTTCCCATCACATTTTCTAGACAATGGCAATTTAAAATGTTTAGTTTTTATGTTCCCTCAATAAGAATCTTTCTGCATCAGAAATGTGCATGCTGAAAAAAAATAACATAATTAGTTATCTCTGCATTATTCAGATCTCCAACTGCTGAAAAATTCTGCTCACCAAGGGAAATAATCAAACGATTCATTAATAGAAAATAAATAATGAATAGAGCATAAAACAAATTCTCATACATTAGAGAAGCATTTGGAATATAGTATTTTTTTTTAAGTTCCAAACACTATCTTACATGGGTGAAATGACAAATAGGCCTTCTAGGCAGATCCATGCCTTCTCTAAAGAGATGTCTGCAGAGGTTCCCCCCAGAGTCTAATAAAACCAATAGTGGCACCAGTGAGTGTAAACACCACCATCACAAGATAACAAAGACTGGTCAAATTCTTTTCTTAAATTAAAAAAACATTTAATGTTTATTTATTTTTGAAGGACAGAGATGCAGAACGTGAGTGGGGGAGGGGCAGAGAGAGAGAGGGAGACACAGAATCTGAAGCAGGTTCCAGGCTCTGAGCTGCCTGATGTGGGACTTGAACCCACGAACCCCTTGAGATCATGACCTGAGCCAAAGTCATACTCTTAACCGACTGAGCCACTCAGGTGCCCCAAAGCTGGTCAAATTCTAAAGTTCCTTTAATAGATGACTTTGATCTGTCCTTTATCTCTTCCTGCCTCCTAAGACTGAGTAAGATGCCCACTTTCATGCATGGGTAGCCCTCCTTATGTGGTATTTCCAACACTCTAAGGTGATGCTCTTATATACTTATCTGTATCCCATGATAGACTTGAATCTTTGTGACAGATTGCCTGGTACATAATAGGTGCTCAGTAAATGTGTGCTGAGTGAAGAAACAATAGAATAAACATTTAATACCTATTCAATGAATATTCAATGCATATTCAACTTGGAGATATCTGGATCCAATTTCAAATGGTCCATCCATTTACAAGTTCCGGTCCTGCGTCAGTGCCGGCAGCTACTGAAATAAGTGTTTTCTTTCTTGATTGTTCATGGTAACTATGGCATAGGCCTGGGGCAGCAGAATTATCCTATAGATAATGCTATCAGAAGTTGGAGAACAAAGCTGAAACAAACAAATAAAAACGTTTTTTAAAAGCCCAAGTCCATTGAAAGAGAGACGTGACTGCTCCCATCGGCATTATTTAAGCATCTGGATTCAGCCGTCACTGAGCCATGGGTACCACCAAGTTTTTCAATTATATGAGGCAAAAATTTCCTTTGAGCTTAAACCAATTTGAGCTGTGTTTCTGCCCTGTCACTTAAAACCAAAACAATTTTGACTCACAGAGAGAAATACCAGAGATGGGAACTTGGCCAGCAGTTGAGTATTTTCCTCCTTCCAGAGTTGAAGTTCGTGCAATACAGAAATCACTATTTAAGGGACTGTGGATGTGTCTGGGAGAGAGAATAACAGGGGAGGTTGTGTGCCTTGGGGCTCATTGCCTGGCTGGCCGGGGATGCAGCTCCAAGTGTAGCTATAATATGAGCGCTCTGTGAACTGGAGTAGCCAATATTCCGTCCTGGAGAGGTTTTTTTGTGCATGTTCACCAATCTTATTATTAGCACACTCATAAAATTTTTACATTAAGTGCATCATAAGATATTTGTGAATACATTCTATCAGTCACTGGACAATTTGTGTTATTGATATTATAGTAAAATAAATATACATAAGTAGTGAGATAGGATCCAACCAACTGTTGGCCAAAATCTTGTCACCTAAACCAGTGGTAGGCATCTTAAACTCACCGAAAAATCAGTATCAGAGATGCACATATAACGTTCCATAGGAGCACAAAAAGAAAGGAATGGGCATCCATCATGAGCACATTTGCGCTTGAAACAATCTCTCTGGCAGAAGTGTGATGGACAGTTTTGGGAGTGAGTCAGAGGCTGTGATTCCTCTTAAGAAGCTATTGAAAATGTCTCTGAGTATCGATCAGTAACTCATCTAAAATAGTACTAGTGAGAGTAGATCTGGAAGGAGCAGGTATGAGAGATGTTTAAAGGCTAGGTGATCAAGAATTGGTGCCTGCTTAGGGTGAAATGAACAACAGTAAGAGTTGGGTTGACTGGGTCAATGCTTGTGTGTCATTAACCAGGGAAGGGAATCGGAGGAGGAAGAAAGTATAGGGGTGAACCAGGGGAGATTAAAAGTTGTGTCATGCTAAGTAAAATAAGTCAGGGGGAGAAGAACAGATACCATATGTTTTCACTCATAGGTCTAATAGGAGAAACCTAACAGAGGACCATAGGGAGGGGAAGGAGGAAAAAGAGTTAGGCAGAGGGAGAAAGGCAAATTATGAGAAACTCTTGAATACAGAAAACAAACTGAGGGCTGAAGGGGGAGGGGGAAAGGGAAAGGGGAAGGTGGGGTGATGGTCATGGAGGAGTGCACTTGTGGGGAAGAGCACTGGGTGTTATATGGAAACCAATCTGACAATAAACTATATATAAAAATATAAAAAAATAAAATTTTGTGGATATTGAGAAAAAAAAGTTATTTCTGAGGACAAAGAGCTTGACTGACTCATAGATGTTGTCTGGAATCCTGAAAATGTTGTTTACAATCAAGAGCCTCAATGTCAATGAGCACATTGAAAGAAAGGCTTAAGGACACTATTTTTTTTTTTTTTTTTTTTGATCATCCACCGGTTGAGACCCAGCCCTAGTCTTGGGGTTGGAATTTCAGCAGCAGTAAAGCACTGCATCTAAGTTCTAAAAAAAATTACTTATTTTTCACCCTGCTCTCATTCCCTAGCCTAGTTATCATCCTCATCCTGGATAAGATGTAATAATAATTATATGATAACTGTTTATCATAATTCTGTAATCATTGTGTTATTAAAGTAACAGTAATTAATAATTGCTTACTGTGTTAATCTTTCTGATTTCAAGGTTCTGTATAGTTTATAAAACACTATTCCAGGAACCATCTCATGTAGTCCCCATAGGAATAATGCAAGTAATGTTTATAAGGCCAAAATTTGTGATTAGCAAACTGAGAAGCAAATACTTGCCTGAAGACATCTTCTAATAATCAGGGCAGGATCTTCCACTGTGATCCTTGGCGTGGATTCTAGAGTTGTTCTTTTTACCAGCTGTGCGAGCCCAGGAAAGTTCTTAAACCTCTCCGCCCCAGATTTTCATTTGTGCAATGGATGTCCTACTTCTTGTGTTGTAGGTTTGTTGTGAGGAAACAGAAATAGACCCACATTTCAAGGTAGAGACCAACTCTTAGTGCAGATGGTCTCCTTTGGGATCCATCTGCTGGATCAGCCTTTAAACCCAGAGCTCCAATTCTGTGCCCCACCACATGGGAACACTGGGCCACCCTAAGTCTTGGTGCCTCCCTTCTTCCCCCATCAGTATCCCCTCTGTCTTGGGACTCAAGACACTCTGTCATACTCGTTCGTTGGCCATCTTTTCTCTTTGCCCAGGCAGCATATGAGCCTCTACATGGTAAGGCTTTCACCTTGGTCCCTGCCATTGGATGGAGGCAGGCACATTGCAGGCTTCAGCTTGACAGCTCTTGAAGGAGACATATTTTGCTGAGTAGTCACAGATTTGCGGTAGGCAGTGGTGGGGCCCGCCAGGTGACAGTAGAGGGGTCAGTCAGCTCAGGGTTCTCCTCAGAAAAGCCTGAAGGAGGTAGACACAGATATAGATATACAGATAACTATATTGATATATTTATACACTTGGAATTTGGTACATGAGGAAAAAATACAAAGAAATAAGTCTATTTTCAAATCATCTAGGCTTATTATCTTTATCACCATACCTAACATTTATTAATTATAGGTAATTACTAAAATATATAATAAATTGCATATAAATTTAATTATATATTTGTATATGTGTATGTATATATATACACATACATGCACTACATACACATACACACATATATACATATATATACATACACACATGCACACATGTGCATACATACACAGTCTCTATTCAAATATTGTCTGCATATTAATTTATTTCATCCTTACTATTCTATGTTATAGGTTCTATTGTCATTCTCATTTTACAAATGAAGCAAAGATAAGTTAAATTTATGTTTCTTGAGGTCACACAGTATTTTGCTTTTTATATTGTGTGTGTATATACAACAAACAATATGAATGTGGATTTTCTCTAAAATATATAGATTGGGGCACCTGGGTAGCTCAGTCAGTTCAGCACCCTACTTCAGCTCAGGTCATGATCTCGCCACACATTGAGCTCTGTGTTCACAGCTCAGTGCCTGGAGTTTGCTTCAGATTCTGTGTCTCCCTCTCTCTGTTCTGCACCCTCACACACACACACACACTCTCTCTCTCTCTCTCTCTCTCTCTCAAAAATAGATAAACATTTAAAAAATTTTAAAGATATATATATATATAGATATAGATTCATGCATTTACTCAACATTTAAAAAAATAGCCACTGTGTGCAAAACATTACTCTAAATGATGAAGATACAGAGAAAAAGGCAAAAAAGAACACGAAGCCTGGATTTTTTTGCACATGGAGGTGTCTGTAGTGTGTGGGGATAAATCACATGAATCCTTAGCCAACCTGTCTGACCTCAAGTCATAGGGGTGGTGCTTACTAACCGTATGCTCTTCTGTGGGTAACTCAGTCTCTTCATGCCTCGACTTCCTCATCTGTATCATGGGGATAATTGCAGTACCTACCTTTAAGGAGCTGTGCTGAGTAATTAGTGAGTAAACACACTTGAGTTCTTGAACAGAGCCAGGCACATGGTGAGGGCTATGTGTGTGATATTCCCTTCTGGAAGGAGAGGGAGAGAATTAAGAATTCACACAAATCGGCTTAACAGTGGTAAGTGCACTGAGATAATTCAAGGGTAGCGATTCCCCAGAGAAGATTTGGGTGACTGAAGGCTGTGATGGGATAATCACGGATCTCATGAGAAAGAAATAGTACTTACAGATTGAGGGGTAAGTATGCTTCACATATGACAACAGATAGAATGTCTTTGGGCTTGGGGTGCATGGAGAGGTGGCCAGGGGCCAGTTCCTACAGAGCTTGATGAGCCAGAATTTAGGTATAATTCTAAGGATAATGCCATCCTGCAGTAGAGGCTTAATTTGACCCCTACACTCATAGCTCGTAGGGGTTTTGGCTGGGTTTGAAAATTATGTTGACATGAAATAGATTAACAGGAGAAAAACACAAATCCATGTAATGTAAGTTTTACATGGCATGGGAGCCCTTCTAAAGACATAAAGGCTCACAGCAGCACTTAGAGTTGAATGACTATATACCAAACTGGACAAAGAATAATAAACTGGAAATGTGTTAAGGCAAAGTTGCTTAGACAAGTGTAGTTAGTGGGTGGAAAAGTGGCTAAGACAGTTAGCTTGTATAGATTTCTCTCAGCGGCCAGCTCTCAGTGATGTGATTGTTAGTTCCCCCTGGTATTGGGAAGACCTCTTGCTTTTTTTCTTTAATTTAAGAAACTTTAATGCTTATTTATTTAATTTGGAAGAAAGAAAGAGAAAGAGAGAGAGAAAGAGTGTGTGTGGAAGGGAAAAGGCAGACACAGTGGGAGAGAGAATCCCAAGCAATTTCCAAGCTATTAGCACAGACCCCAATATGGGGCTCAACCTCACAAATCCAACCGTGATGCAATCATGATGAGCTGAGATCCAGAGTCAGATGCTCAACTGACTGAGCCATCCAGGGGATCCCCCCTTTTTTTAATTTGAGAGAAAGAGAGAGAAAGGGGGGAGAGGTGCAGAGGAAGGGAGAGAGAATACCTAAAACATGCTCCACCTCAGCTTCAAGCCCAACTTGGGGGCTCGATCCCACAACCCTGGGATCAAGACCAGAGCTGAAATCAAGAGTCAGATGCTCAACTCACTGAGCCACCCAGGCTCCCAGAAGACCTCTTTCATAGGGGGGTTTATCTCTTGTGTTTAGGAAGAAGGGAGTGTTGGAGCATCCATTTAGTACCTGTTTTTGTTCAAGTGCCTTTAGCTCAAAATGAACCTTATGTCTAAGTGGCATATTTGGGGGGTGACATGTTCTACCACATTTGAATGTCAGTGCAGGGTTTTCATCATGAAGTGACATCATACAATTTATCTTTAAAATAGTCTCCTAGGTTATCTTCAGAAGAATGGCCTGCACGTGGACAATATTGGAGTCAGGGAGAATGAGCAGGGGCTACTGTACTTATCCAGCTGGGAACGGGTGGTGACTTGGTTTATTTATAGGGGTTAAGAGTGGAGACTGAGAACTGGATGGATGTGGGGTGTGTTTAGAACTAGCGTTAGCAAGTCTGCCTACAGAATGGGCCAGGTAAGAGCACAGACAGGGAAACAGACTATAAAATAGATATAACTACAGGATATGGTGACGGCAACTGATTAGATGGCGGTGCCTTCCATGAAATGGGGAAAACTGGCTACTGAGTCCTTTGTGGGTAGATAGTCCTGTATTCTCCTATGGGTGTCTTAAAATTGAGGGGAGCCTGGGTATCTCAGTCTGTTAAGTGTCTGACTCTGGCTCAGGCCATGATCTCACAGTTCATGAGTTTGAACCCCACATCAGGCTTTGTGCTGCCAGCTCAGAGCCTGGAGCCTGCTTCAGATTCTGTGTCTCCTCTATTTCTGCTGCTCCCCTGCTCATGCTCGCCCACTCTCTCTCTCTCTCTCTCTCTCTCTCTCTCAAAATAAATAAACATTAAAAACATTTTTTAATTGAGATGTCTATTAGAAATCTAAGAAGAGGGGTGCTTGGCTGGCTTAGTTTGTGAAGCACATGCCTCTTGATCTTAGGGTTGTGAGTTCAAGCCCCACATTGAATATAGAGATTACTTAAAAATAAAATCTTAAAATAAAAAAGAAATCCTTGGGGAGCCAAGCTGGCTCAATTGGTTAAGCATCTGACTTCGGCTCAGGTCATGATCTTGTGGTTCATGAGTTCGAGCCCCGCATTGGGCTCTGAGCTGGCAGCTCAGAGCTTGGAGCCTGTTTCAGACTGTGTCTCCCTCTGTCTCTGCCCCTCAGCCACTCACAACCTCTCTCTCTCAAAAATAAATAAACATTTAAAAAAACTAAAAAAAAAAAGAAAAAAGAAATCTAAGAAGTGATGAAGAGATAAGCAGTCGGACATAAAGGCTGGAGTTCCAGGATGCACTAGGCAGGGCTCTAAGTTGAGATATAGCCTGCTTTCTCTCTCTCTCATTTTTTCTTCTCAATCAATCAATCAATCAACAAACTAACAAATATTTAAAAACAAACAAAAGCAAAACCCACCTAGAGAAGGTATGTGGATGAGAGGTGGCAGAGCTGAAGACTGGGTCTTTACATTTAAAGGACTTGGAAAAATGCTTTCCCTGTTCCCTCATAACCAGTCTCTTTCCCGTCCCCAAAGGTAATGACTAGTATGAACTTGGTAGAACTAGAGGGCCCTTTTCAAGATCATTTTAATAAAATTGGTGTTGCAATATTTCATAAATATGGAACCTTGATGAAGGAGAATATCACAAGTGTATCAAAGATACATACTAAGAAATAAAACTTTCCTTCCCAGGAAAGAAAGCAGAACCCCCAAGCTCAGTGTGAGCTGTTCTTCTCTGCCATGTTTGATGAGTGTATCTTCGAGGTTCACATTGGCTTGAATATTATTTAAATACTCCCTTGAATTCTACTGTGTAAGAACTTGCTTTTTTTGCCCCTCACTTTTGTCTGTGAGATTAATTCCCAACAATGTGTAGAGGTGTAATCGGTCATTTTCACTGCTATATAGTATTCCCTTTTCTGTCCTATCACTTTTTCTCTGTAATCCTATTGCTAGATATTTGAGTTTATTACAAACAATACAGATGGGGGCATGCTCATGTATATATATTTTGACACAGCAAACAAAGTTTATTTGGGAGCAAAATTGCTGAGTCATTATAAATTTGCCTCTTACACTTTTACAGATAATGCTGAATCACACTCCAAATCAAATATACTGATTTACACTGATACCATTCATGTTCCCAGTTTCATGTGGCTTTACATCTCTATCAAACTTTTCAATTGTCATACTTTTAATTGCTTGCCAGTTTTGGAGGTGCAAAATGGCATCTTGTTGAGGTTTTTAGCTTGTCTTTCTCATGTTATTGATGAGGTTGATCACCTTTGCTCTATTTTTTTTTGACTGATGTGTTCATTTTTTAGCAAAATATGTTTTGGCCATTTTTCTATTAGGTAACTTGTTTTGTTTTTCTCACTGATTCCAGGAATTCTTTATAAAGGTTATATGTGTGGTAAATAATGGTTTTAAGTCTTTTTTTTTCCTACTCTACTAATTTTGTTAATGGTTTATTTTAATAAAGTAAATAAAATTAAGTTTTTATATTTTCTGTAATAGAATTTACGTCTTTTTCTTACTTTCCATGTTCAGAAACAGTAAGTAGAGTCCTTATTTATGAGGTCTTATTGGCATAATAATATCATATCTTCTTCCAAAAGTTAAAAAAGTTTTTCTTCACAAGGTCCAGGAAGAATGTTCTTTCTTTTCCTTCTGCTCAGCTCCAAGTTGACACTGAGGTTGGGATTTTTCTTTTATGTATGTTACCTGAGGATGTGGCCCACTAATGTCCTGAGTTTCTGCCCCCATTCTGTCTTAGCTGTTTACTATGGCAGGCCCAATGTCTTGCTCTGTCCCTGTGGATGCCATATTCAATAGGAGGTTCACAATAACAAGTTTGGATGACATGGTTGGCTACCAGCCTTCTTGACAACTCATCACTCAAGATTTGAGATCCTACTCTATTTGGAGCCCAGATTGTCACCAGCTAGACCCCAAGACCTGACCTTTTCCATTCACCTGTTGGTACCCATTGACTTTTGTCCTACATTTCCCTTTTGTTCTTCTTTCCAGCTTATCTCTTAGCTCAGGCAAAGGACCCTATGGCCTAACATCCCATTATGGAAAACCAAAGGAGCCCTCCAGCAATAATGACTGCCCAGAGGAAAACACCGCCACTCCAGACCAGTCTGAACTAAACCTCTGCCTCGTGCATACACAGATAGATCATGGAGTGACTTCTAGAATGATCAACAACTACCTTTACTTCATTATGATTCTAAACTCCCTGCCCAAAGAGGAACACAGCCTCATTCACATAACATACAATATATGTATAGGCATGTTTCCTTAAGGTGCATGCATTTGTGAGGTCTTCTGTTCATTTCTATATACACGAACAGAGCCTCCCTATGGAAATATTCATCCTAACCCTAAATAAAAGGAACCCATTAACACCCTTGCTCTGGGAGTCACGCCTTTGAAGTCAGTCCCCAGGACCTCCTTATTTACTGCAAATTTCCTTTGTGAGACAGCCTTACCTGGTGTATCTGTGACTTATCAGGGAGTGAACTCACATTGGTTTAGATACAAGAGGATTTCTAGTACTTTCTGGCAATCTTGATTATTCTTTTGAGCAGAAATTTAAAAAATATTTTCCCCATAAGTTTTGTTTCTTAGCAACAAAATATACCTTTTGTTTCTTTTAAAAGATCTCTAAATAACCATTTTGTTAGAAACAAATGTCCTGTGACACTTTTTTTTAACCTTTACATATATGTGTGGTAGAAAATACATGGTTTATTTATTTACTTGCTTACATAACTTTTAAATAATGCATTTTCATTAAAAATAAGTTTTAGGGGCACCTGGGTGGCTCAGTTGGTTAAGCGTTCGACTTTGGCTCAGGTCATGATCTCACAGTTCCTGAGTTCAAGCCCCATGTTGGGCTCTGTACTGACAGCTCAGAGCCTGGAACCTGCTTTGGATTCTATGTCTCCCTTTCTCTCTGCCCCTTCCCCATTGGTGTCCCTCTCTCTCTCTCTTTCAAAAGTAAATATTAAAAAAATAAAAATACTTTTATAAATAAAATTTTTAATAAGAATACAATAAGTAATTTATTAAAAAATAAAAACTAGAGAAATAAAAATAAATTTTTAGGATCTATCCACTCATGAGTGTGGTTCATTTAACTGATGAATATTTATTATATTAAATGAATCCCCCAAATGTGTGAAATATTAGTGGAAAAATTTAGTGGAATACAAGAGTCCTTTGAAAATACATAAACAAACATTTTAGAATACCCAAATGTTTGGTGTCACTGTTCTTAGATCTATACACCTACAAAGAGGCAGTTTTACACATTGCAAAACATAACAAGACAAAAACATTGTTTTCATGCATTGTTCACAAGCCCCTTACCCCCATTAAAGTATCAGTCTTATTTCCTTGTTTTGTTTCTTCATGATTCCCATTTTTTTATTCCGTGCCCCCATGCTGTTCCCAGCTGGTCCTTGTGAAACTCCATCAGAGCAGATAATCGAATGCATGTATCCTTATTGTGACCTTCAAGCCAAATAGCCCATCGGACAATGTTCTGGATGTGGGTGCAGATGCTGACCTGCATTCCTACGATCACCAGAATGAGACAGCTATCATTTTACTGAGCACCTATAATACGTCAGATGATGAACAGAGTAATTGGCATTATAAGGAAAAGTTTTTTAACTCCATTTTATTGATTTAAAAAAAAAAAAACCCTGAAACTCAGCAAATTTAGAGCGCCCGGTTTGTATTCAGCCCTTTCTGACATTTTTAGCAAATTGCCCCACTGCAGAGCAGATGTACAGGCACCAATGGCTTCTGAGAATTCTATTCACACATGATACTTTCTCAATCATTCTGCCTGAAATTTCTTTGAGGTTTTTTAAAAAAAAATTTTTAATCTTTGTTTATTTTTGAGAGAGAGACAGAGCATGAGCTGGGGAGGGGCAGAGAGAGAGAGGGAGACACAGCATCCCAAGCAGGCTCCAGGCTGTGAGCTGTCAGCACAGAGCCGGACGCGGGGCTCGAACCCATAAACTGTGAGATCATGACCTGAGCTGAAGTCGGATGCTCAACCGACTTAGCCATCCAGGTGCCCCTGAGATTTTTTTTAAAGGACTAAGAAATCGTGTTTCTCTGGTTCAGTCTTCACGACTTGGACTTGTAGTGTGTGTCAGTTCGCTGCTGCTGCCTTCAGGCACCCCACTAGAGGTGTGACACCATGTTTTATTGATCTCACAGCACTGTGGGTTGGGGAGGTGTTCCTTCGGGTCTGATCTCTGCTGGACTCTCTAATGCATCGGGGGTTAGCTAAAAGACAAGCTGCCGTCTGGAGCTAAGACGGTCTCACTCAGATTTCTGGCAGCTGGTTGGCTGCCAGCAGGGATTCCTTGGTTCTCGCCATATGGTTCCGCCTGACCCAACAGGGTGGCTTGGGCTCTTTCATCTGGCAATTTCAGGATCCCAAGAACAGCTAGTGGGCAAGCCGCGTAACACAAGTGCTTTTAAGCTTCTGCTTGGATGCCCTTTGCTTCTGCCCCATTGACCAAAGCAAGTCACGTGTCCAACTCAATTTCAAGGGGTGGAGAAATCCCCTCCACTCTGTCACAAAGCAAAGAAGAGGGCATCCAGGCACAGGGAGATTTTGTGGCCAGTTCCGCAATCTATCACAATTACGATCTGCTATTTTTGTTTTATTCACTATTTCACACATTCTGGAAGTAATAAAGCTTCGACAATCGCTCCATGTGAACATGTTTTCTGCAAAAATTTGGAGATTGCTTCCTCAAAACGTCTTCTGTGGGGGTGTTACAGAAGAATAATGCTGCTGGTTTCAGTTACAAAAAGAATACTCTCAGGGCTTAGGGCTGACGGGAACTCTCTCTCTCATTACCCATAAACCATTCGTTTCCTCCCTCACCTCAACTCTGAATACACTGATCCCATACCCTGCTGCAAATGAAAGTTGGGATCAAGGTCTATCTGACCACTCACTGTGATTCTGTGGTTTTACTTTCACTCATGTAGGTAGGCACAGTCTTTGAGTTGGAGGTAGTGTCTCAAATTCTCTGATAATACAGTTTAATAGCCTCTAAACAGGATTTATACACTTTCTCCATTGCCTTTCCATTTTTTCTTTTAGTTTTTAATTTAATTCCAGTTAGTTAACATACAGCATTATACTGGCTCCAGGTGTGCAATATAGGGATTCAACACTTCTATGCATCACCCAGTGCTCATCACACGTGCACTCCTTAACCCCCATCACCTGCTAACAGGGTTTATATTTTTAATTAATAGCCTTTCTAGATTATTCTGGAACTCTAGTATATGTCACTTTTAATTATCCAGGACTTCATACTGTGTTCCTATAAGAAAACAAAAGCAAAAACAACCCAGAAAACAAAACAAATAAAAACATCTACAACAGATATCTTCTAAACAGCATAAAATTTATACATAATGTATTTCATCCTTGTTTTATCAATTACTCATAAGAATACCACATCTGAGAAGTTATAAAATTGATTTGAAATCAGCTTTACTGATTAAATATGTGAAGCTCAGGTAGGGTTGTTACCTGTGCTTCACATATTTAATCTGTAAAATAATCCTGTTAATGTAAAGATCAACATGTTACCATAAGTGTGAAATTAGATTATGTATGTGAGAAAGCTTTGTAACACCAAGAGCAAGAACACTGAGAGTTTTGGGCACATACAGTACACTAGACAGAAGTTGAAGTTGGGATTAATGGGACTTAAAAACAAGTGACTTTTTCAAAGAAAATGTTCAGTCCTTGGACTAGAGTACTTTCTTTCAAATTATCCCCCCAATAATTCCTTTAAGGCAGGATTTCCATCCAGACACTTGGTAATGGGTCATGTTTGGGGCAGGGAGACACACAAGTGTTAGTTTTTAGTCACATGCACCACACCAACTCAGGAGAGTAAGCAGAGAGGATGGCCTCATGGTGGACCATCCGCCTTTCTTTACACGGATTTCTGATTTATCACTGGATGTCAGCCCGTGAGTGCACAGATGACCTCCAGATCCCATCTTTCAGATTTACTGAGCACAGATATTTTTCCTGTTCATTAACCATTCATGAGCATTTCTCCAAAGGTACATTGCATTATTCATATACAAATAGATGTTCAGGAACTTAGTAACTGTGAATGCTTAGCATGGTCTGATCCTGGAATATGCTCTGGTAGATCAGGAATCAAGGTTAAAGCATATTTGCCATCTAAAACAATGATTTGCGGAAAAAGAAAAGTTTAGCTTTCTTCTATCAGTGTCAGCATGAGGATGATATCTTTGAAGAATATAAAATGTGCTCTTTCCTGTAGTAGCTGATACAAGTGTAATATATATACATACTTTTGTGAAGTTGAACAACTTAGACACGTTAATATTTTCTGCTTACCTTTCATTAAAGCAAACAACAAACAAATATCTACTCCACAGTATCGAAGTAACATCTCTTTACTCTTTTATGAAGAGTGTGGGAGCAAGGGTGGTAAAACTAGGAACAAGCAGAGAAAAAAATCGCCTGCATTCACTACTGCTCTGTCTTTCTTTTGCCAAAAGCAGTCATGTAATAACGTCAATTAAACTTTCAATGAACTTCAATTGAGAGCCTTCCTGAAGGCCTTTTCTTAAAGGCATCATGCACAGTTCCGTAGAACAGCCTTTCTTTTACTTTTTTTTTTGACTTTTTTAAGAAAAAGAGCAAATCAAGTGATTGGCATTCAGTAAAAGAGGAGCCACCTTACCTGCGACAGGCCACTTCACTTCTCAACACAATTATTTTTGTAATTACTTTTTTTTGGGGGGGGGCCTATATTCTCAGTAACAACAATTGCAGTGGAAAACTCATTACAGATCCTCATTCTTTCAGTAATTTAGGCTGTGAGTTGTATTCATAAAATTATTTTCTGCCAGGAAAAAAGAAGTGCTTCTAGCTGCATGCTTCGTTTTTAGAGCAATAACTATAGAAAGATTGACTTCTCCTAATTTCTCCCAGAATGCAATGAATTTAGATGCTCTAAGGATTTGGACTGGATTCATTCTTATTGAAATCAGGGAGCATAATGAGGAATTTTACCAGCTACCTGGTGTTGACAAGAGACTAAAAAAAAAGTGGCTTGAAAAAAAAAAAAGAAGCAGAAGAATGTCATCATGCCTTCACTGGAGAACTGTGACATCAAGTGTTGGGCTAAGTGCGCAGAGGCATGAGGAGACACCCCCAGCACAGATGTGTTCCAGAAGGACACCACGCGCATCCTCAAGCGACTCGCCTGCCTCCATCCGCAAAGGGCAGGCTTCTTCCTCTTGCAACTTCCTTCTTATAAACCTGCGGCGCTGCAGGCAAACCCGGGTCCCCGCTCCCACCCACCGCTGCAATGTACTTCGTCAAGTTATTCCATTCTTTTTTATTTTTTTTTGAATGAGACATATTTCTCTGAAGTGAGCCTCCGCTTTTATGCCAGAATAAACCCAGGGTATAAGGAGGAGCACTATGGAAGAAGAATGTTTTCTCTTATGTAGTTAACCGTGTGCGTTCATAAATCCTGAGCGAAACAGTGACTGCCTTCCCTTTCAAGGATTTTTTAAAGCATTTACTTAGGAGAGTCTCTGTATAAGCCAGAAAATGGAGTCTTTTGATCAACTTATTAAAAAGTCTTTTATTTTCTTCTGGTCGAATCGTTAGTGTGTATGATGATGAGGGAACTGTAGTTTCCCATGAATTTGATATACATTGCATTTGGGGAGGGTTTTTTTTTTTTCATTTTTCATTTTTTCGTTTTTTAAGAGCAGTTTTAGGTTTGCAGTGAATTGAAAGGAAGGTGTAGAGATTTTCCATATACTTCCTCTCCCTGCATGGTCAGAGCCTCCCCCTTTATCAACATCTCTCATCAGAGTGGCACATTCATTACTAAGGATGGACTAACATTGACACATTACCACCTAGCATCCATAGTTTCTGTCAGGGCCCACTCTCGGTGGCGTACATTCTACAGGTTTTTTGACAAACGTCTAATGACACATATTCATCATAATAACGTCATGCAGAGTATTTCCCTCCGTTACAAATCCTCCGAGCTCTGCCTATTCATCTCTCCACACCCACTGTTGGCAACCAGTGATCTTTTTTTGTCTCCATAGTTTTGCTTGTTTCCAACCACCATAGAGACTGAATCGTACAATATAGAACCTTCTCTGATTGGCTTCTTTCACTTAGTAACATGCACTTAAGTTTCCTCCATGTCTTTTCATGATTTGACAGCTTATTTCTCTTTATTTCTGAATAACAGTTCATTGTCTGGAAGGACCACAGTTCGCCCATTCAGCTCCTGAAGGACATCTTGGTTGCTTCCAAGGTTTGGTAATGATGAATGAAGCTTCTATAAACATCTGTGTGCAGGTTTCTGTGTAACATGAGTTTCCATCTCCTTTGAGTATATACCAAGGAGCACATCTGACTGCTTGGCAGTTTCCTATAATGCCGAACATACTGTTTAGTTTTGTAGGAAATACCAAAGTATCTTCCAAAATGGTTGCGCCCTTTTGCATCCCCACCAGCAGTGAAGGAGAATTTCTGCTGCTCCACATTCTCACCGGCATTTGTATCATCAGTGCTTTGGATTTGGAGCATTTGAATAGATGTGTAGTGATTCATCATTGTTGTTTCCACTTGCATTTATCTGATGATACAGAATGTGGAGCATTTTTTTCTTCTTTATGCTTATTTTATATACATATGTATGTATATACATCAAATATATCAATATGTATATATAGTATATGTATATATTATTCCTTGAGACACACACAACACACACACACAGACACACAGACACACACAACACACACACACAGACACACACACACACACACAACACACACATGCACACACACACACACACACACATTTTTTCCCCCTTTGGTGAAGTTTCTGTTATGGTCTTTGGTCCGTTTAAAATTTTTTTATGTCTATTAATTTATTTTTTGAGAGAGAGAGAAGGAACAAGCCGGGGAGGGGCAGGGAGAAAAGGAGAGAGAAATCCCAAGTAGGCTTTGCACTGTCAGTTCAGAGCCCGAAGTGAGACTCAAATTCACAAACTGTGAGATCATGGCCTGAGTTGAAACCAAGAGCTGAATCCTTAACTGATGAGCCACCCAGGTACTCCTTTGGTCCATTTTTAATCAGGATACACAATATTTCCTTTTAATTGCTGTAACAGATAGGTCACATACTAAGATCACCATTTTATAACCTAGGAAATTCAGGTGAAGGGAGGTTAAGAAATATCTTCTGATTGCTCAAAATAGAGATTTTTTAAATAAATTTTTTAATGTTTTTAATTTATTTTTGAGAGGCAGAGACAGAGCATGAGCAGGGGAGGGTCAGAGAGAGAGGGAGATACAGAATCTAAAGCAGGCTCCAGGCTCTGAGCGAGCTGTCAGCGCAGAGCCCGACATGGGGCTCAAACCCATGAACCATGAGATCATAACCTGAGCCGATGCCAGACGCTCAACTGACTGAGCCACCCAGGAGCCCCCAAAATAAAGATTAAAATTCTTTCCCGAGAAGGTTTGACACCATGTTTGGTGGCTTTAAATGGGTTGTCTTGTAGAATAGATACTGAGAATTGTTAGAGAAAACACCAGTGCCTCTGATTTGCCCGACCCACATCAGCTCACTCCACTGCTGCTTATTATTCCTTCCTTGGACTCTCTCCATCTTGTGGCCCACTTACCTTACAATTACTGAATTAATTCTGTAATTAATTCTGAGATGGGAAGTACTTACATTTCTTCTATCATTTTTTCATGGGGGCAAATTCTAATATTATCATCACTCCCCTCCATGAGGCTGACTAGTTTCAGGGCCTTGTATTCAAGTTCATGCTCTTGAATGTTAAGTCCCTACCTTTAACCCCCAACCCGGACAGAGGGATCTTGTTATTTATGGACAGATTTTTCAGATCCACTGTCAGTCTGAATTTCTATGTATCACTTACTGTCTAGGCTAATATGGTAGCTGATTTGCCATGACTGCTTGATTGGCCCCCTCCCATCCTTCAATAAATATGTCTTTGAACAGGAACACAAACAAAATAACTACTTAAAATGTATAAAAACTGTGGATAATAGAATCTACAGACCAAATTCCAGAGGGTGGTACTTTCTCATGACCACATCATCTGTAAAGATATATTGAGAAGCACATTCTTGGACCTCTGCCAGATGCCCCCAGCAACCATGGACAAAAGCATGGTAGGGGCATGGGGATGAGTCCAATGTCCCCTTGGTCCCTGTCACCTGGGTCCTTTATTGGTGGAACCAACCTGTCAGTGCCATTCAGATCCATTCAGGATCATGGCCTAGAAACACCTCTAGCTTTTAGTTCTAACTTCTGATCTTAGCACTGCCTCAAAAATTTCTTTCTAAGATTTTATTTCCTTTGGTACATATGAGATAGGTTCCAATGTTGTCAAAAGTATACTTATCCTAAGGAAAGACAATGATAAATAAAAGCACAGGAAATATGAGAAACTCATCTACAAAGACAGATACCCCTATAATTTCAATGATCATTCAGAACCTCTCTTCTCCTGTATTTATAATTTCTAAAGTAAAAGGTGTATATGAAATTGGGTACACCCAGGAGTGGCTCCAGAGGCTAGAAGTTGAGGAGAAGATCTTATTTGGGAATTTGGGATATGTTCCCAGGAACTACTAGTAGGGAAATAGGGAGGTTAGACAAGACAGGGAAGGACATAAAAGGTACATTCTCCAACAGGGTAAGCCTGTGGACAAGCTGAGCTCACCCTTGCCAGGAAACTTGGGGCACAGTGTAGAACATGCCCCTGAGTCATCCTGCCCAGGGTAGAGGAGGCTGGACTTCTCATGCTTCCATTCCCACTTGCCAATGGTGGAGAGCCATTATCAAGGACATACCTCTCAGTAATGCTTGCCACCAGTGGAGGTCCATAAAAATCCCATGGGGACAGAGTCCTAGATGTCTGCAGCAGGAGGCTGTTGGCAAGTTCTGGAATGATCAGTTCCAGGAGGAAGTGGGCAGGACACCAAAAAAAATCTGTTATAATTGTTGTTTTACAAACTCAACTAAAACGCCTGTTCTGATATCTTGTCACCTTGGGGAGGCAGTTTGGGAAGACAGGTAGACAAAAAGCTTGACACCATAGAGGACAGACCTAAGTTTGAAACCCAGCTCTTCAAGAACCTTGTAACCCTGCGGCAATGAGTTAATGCCCTTGACCCTCCATGAAGGATAATAGTAGTTATATCGTCAGGTGATTATTCCCTCTGTGTGGTGGTGAGGGTTCTCCAAGCAGTTCCTATTTCCAATCCAAAGAGCACTCCTTTCCATCAGGTGATCAATTACAGAAGAGCCTCCCTCCTCTCCAGACACCTTATCCCATCCTCTCCTAAAAAAGGAAATATTTTAACCTTCAACAGCAGCAGAAAAGCCACAGGTGAATACATCAGTGGCATTTGTATGACACAGATGGCACATCCTGACTCAAATTCCCCACTCTGGCAGGAGATCAGGAGCCGCAAGCTTAGAATTTCATGGTGCAAAGGATGGAAAAGAATGTTTCAGAAGTTCTTGAACCAGGAGATTACATTAAGAGCTGATTGGCAAAGAAGTGAACAGGGGTGGACAATTGTCTGAAGAAATGTTTAGGTCAGTTAACAACAGAAGGAAATCTGTAGGTGCCTGGGTGGCTCAGTCAGTTAAGCCTCTGACTTCGGCTCAGGTCATGGTCTCACAGTTCACAAGTTCAAGCTCTGTGTCAGCTCTGTGCTGATAGCTCAGAGCCTGGAACCTGCCTTGGATTCTGTCTTTCTTTTTCCCTCCCACACTTACACTCTGTCTCTCCAAACTAAGTAAATGTTAAAAAATTTTAAAAAGCAAGAAATCTGAACTTCTCATTGAAACCAATAATAAGACACAAGCATTTATAGTGTGTAGTCAGGTGACTGGAGGCAGATGGCTGACAAGGGGGAGCAGAACAATGTGCTTGGGGGAGGGGCTTCTACTGCCTGGTTTATACCTGTAGTGTTTCAGCATGTAGAATAACATCCGGAGTAAAATGTGGTTCACATGGCTGTTGTATGGATAAATAAATAATTGAATTCTCTTGGGATTTACCATCCTGAGATATTTTCAGGAAGACAACAATGCAAGAATGTTCCAGGAACAGTACTGCTACTTACAAAAGCAGCAGGTGTTCTCTCAGACTTTTTCACCTCACCCACGATTGTCCTCCTAGACAACAGCAAATTGATCTTCTTATCGGTCCTTAAACAAATCTGACACTTCATTAACTCTGCCGGTGCACCCTGTGTTCCCTTGCTGGAGACTTTCCTCTCTTTAGATTAACCAAATCCTTTCAACAGAAGTGAAATCTCTGTCCTATAACCCCTCATCCCCACCCCAAGTATTTTCATGTCTCTACAATGCCTTGAAACAGCCTTCTATCCTGAACACACACATATACACACCTGGTCTAGAAAGGGACTCCATTACTTCTCTAGTTGATGAATTTCTCATACATCGCCATCTTGGTGAAGCTAGTATTCCCTCCATCAACTCCTCACAGAAGTGTGTCTGACATTATACCGCTGTGGCTTTTTACATACACTTATGTTAATACTGCTTATTACCTTGCTGTGTCTTTACGTTTGCTTTTCAATAATCACCAGAATCATGTATATGCATATATGTGCTGCAAATACAAAATGCAACCTATGGAAGCGACAATCATTTTTAGGTCTGAAAATGAATCATGTCAGAGAAGATCCAAATAAATGGAGAGATTTTCCATGTACATAGATAGGAACAGTCAATATTGTCAAGATGTCTGGTTTTCCCAATTCGATCTACAGATATACTTACTTTGTGGATATCAACAAACTGATTCTAATGTCTATATGGAGAGACAAAAGACCCAGAAAAGCCAATCCTATATTGAAGGAGAAAGACAAAGTCAGAAGACACACTACCCAACTTCAAGACATCTATAAGGCTACAGTGATCAAAACAGTGTGTAATTGGCTTACAGATCAATAAAATAGGATAGGATAGAAAACACACAATAGACTCAGAAAAGTATAGTCAACTGATCATTGACAAGGAAAGGCAATTTTATAAAGAAAGGATTGTCTTTTGAACAAATGGATTGAGGGGAGAATGAGAAGTATACATAAGTATACATAGGTGGAACACAGGGAATTTTTAGGGTAGTCAAACTATTCTATGTGATACTGAAGTCATAGAGATATGTAATTATATATTGATCAAAACCTATACAATGTACATCACAAAAAGTGGTTGTCTCATCAACTATAACAAATGTATTTTTCAAAATGTTAACAAATAGGAAAAACCAAAGGTAGCAGTGGTAAGTGGTATATAAGAACTCTCTGTACTTTCTGTACAGTTTTTCTGAAGTGTAAAACTTCCCCAAGAAAATTTGATTTAAAAAAACTACCATATTCACCAAAATAAATATGTTAACCAAACAAATTCGGCATGGTTTTATAGACTGAAGTTTGAATAAATTAGGAATAAATAAATTTTCTTTAAAAACTTACATTGTGTATTTCCTATCATTTGTGAAAGTCTTACATTTTTAGAAAAGAAAAAAAGAAATAAAAATTCTTATAAAATACCCCTTCCCTGACATAAGTACCATTAAGTTTTGTAAATACTTAAGAAATGAATATTATGTATTTCTTTGCCCACTTTTCATTTGTGACATTTAATTGGTTATGATCTTGTCTTACTGGAGTGTGGGCATTCTGAAACCAAGGACTGTGTTTCTCCGAACATTCGTTCCATAGGACCCTAGGTGTAGTCCCTGCCAAACTTGTTATTTAGTCAATTTATTTATTAATCATCGGGACAAGATCTGTTCTCACCTCTTTTCTCTCCCTGTAGCCTCACTGTGTGCCTAGGATCAAATAAGTAAAATGGAAGTGCTTGGATAGGCAGAAAGCTTTGTGACCCCAAATGGCTACAAGTAGGGACAATGAAATAGAAAGAGTAAGGTCAAGTCTGATCCCAGTCACTGCCCTCTCTCTGTGACAGCAGGCTGGATAGCTGAATCCTCTGAGACTCCATCTGCTCTTCTGGAAAACGGGTAGTTATTAAAGCAGACACATCATTCTGTTCACAGCACATCGGGTGATTCTCCATTCTTTGTCTCAGTACCATTCTGTTAGCTGACTCAAGAGCTAAATCGTGCAGCTGGACTCTTGCCAAACCAGTTAAATAGGTTTATTTTGACTCTGCATTTTTAGTTTAAGCTGCTCTTTCTGACCGAACAAGCCCCAGAGTTGAAGGCTTGCTATTTATATACAATGCGACTTTTTTTTTTTTTTTGCAAAGAGACTCTATTTTTAGCTACAGCTAAATCACGACGATTTTGTGTCTGTTAAAATAAATTCATGTGGCAGAGAGTTTTTGACTTAAAAGTGGGTGCAAAATCATTTCCCAAAGAATAAAATCTTGCAGTTTTATTTTTCCTTAAGTAGTTTAAGAAAATGTAGATAGCCAGGTCATCTACTAGAATGTTGGAGCTAAGAAAGACTTAGAAAATTATCTGGTTCAACTCCTCTATTTAAGGATGTGGAGATTGAGTACCAGAGAGAAGCAATGTTCAAGGTCACATGGCTACCTAATAGCAGGACTGAGATCAAGAGCAAAGTGCCTTAGTCTGTTTCACCAATAAATAACTAAATAACTAAATAAATACAATTGACTGAATGTAACTACGCCTAAGATATCATTGAGAAGTCATGGGTAAATGCATAAATTCATTATCCCGGTGAGTGGAGGTTTCTCAAAATTAAAACCTCTGAATTTGCATCATTTTCCGAAATGTACAGCTTTAAAGTAGGTATAAGTTAAACACATCTAAGTACGGTGTTTCTTTGAAATTTTGTTTCCATGTGGACAGAGAAGTAATGGTACAAGGGTTCTGGCCATGTTGGGTATTTCTTTCTCTATAGACATTCTCTGTTCTTTTAAGTAAATACTGCACTGGGGTTTCTGCTTATAATATGGGAAGGCATGTAGACCAGTCTGGATCTAAGCACTGCACAAATACCCTCTCTCGTGCTATCTCCATCTCTATATTTATTTTTCACATCTCTGGTCCCTGAAACTTTTTACTGTTGTGTGAAGGGTGAGTTAAAAAACATAAGTTTGAACTTAGTGGGAAGAAGCTACTCTGGTCTTTTCTTTTCTTTTCTTTTTTTTCTTTTTTTGAAAGAGAGAAAGACAGAGTATGAGTTAGGGGGCAGGGAGCAGAGAGAGAGGGAGACAGAGAATCTGAAGCAGGCTCCAGGCTCTGAGCTGTCAGCACAGAGCCCGACATGGGGCTCAAACTCACAAGAAGTTAAATCACGACCTGAGCCAAAGTCGGCCACCCAACTGACTGAGCCTCCCAGGTGCCCCAGAGCTACTCTGATCTTAAACTTGACAAGACTAAGTCTCTACATGTTTGATCTGAGCTCCCTTGAATCTCCCTGTTGCTTGAGACAAAGACCCAGCTATTAGTCAAGTGTTACCCTGACTTTTATTTGCCCCCTTATTCTCCCTGATGGCCTGCAGAGGGAAGTAGTTAACCAAGGCAGGATATCAGTATCTCTGGATTCTCTAGACTAACTACCTCTGCCATCTTAACAGCATCTCCTAACTTTACATTGCATCTATGGGATCTTCTAGAAAGTGACCTATCATGTTCCACACTACTTGAGCTGTGTTATACACATTCTTTCTAATGCTCAATGACACTTCAAAAATAAAATAAAATCTAAGATTAAATAATGAAATTCTAGATCTCTAGAATATTTAAGTCTTCCTACTTCCTAACATTAATGGATATAAAGAAAGGCTGGTATGAAACCAAATTATAAATTATGCTTATTCAGCCAACACCACCGACAACCCTAACGATACATCTTAAAGATGGCATTACAGTAGTCCGTCTTTATTCGTGATTTCACTTTCCATGGTTTCAGTTACCACTAATCAACTGTGGTCTGGAAGCAGATGATACTCCCAAAATACCACCAGAAGGTCAACAGTAGTCTAATGCTACGTGACAGTGCCTGCATCATTTTTTCATGTCACACGTAGGCATCTTATCATCTCACATCATAATCATAAGAGTGAATATAGTATAATAAAGTATTTTGAAAGAGAGACCATATTTATAGAGCTTTTATTACAGTATATTGTTATAATTGTTCTATTTTATTAATCATCATCATTGTTAATCTCTTATTGTGCCCAATTTATAAATTAAACTTTATAAGTATTCATATATAGGGAAAAACCCATTATATATATATATATATATATATATATATATATATACGCACGTGTGTGCGTATATGTGTATATATGTGTGTGTGTATGTGTGTGTGTGTGTGTGTGTGTATATATATATGTATATATATAAGGTTTGGCATTATCCATGATTTCAGACATCCACTGGGGTCTTGGAAAGTATCCCCTATGGACAAAGGGGAACAACCATACCTGTTTTACAGTTGTGGAATTGAGTCTCATGGAAATTGTATGAGATGCTCAGAGCCCAACAGTTTAGTTGTGACATAATGAAATCTAAAACTCAGGGACTGCAATTTCAGATATAACTCTTCCCATAACAGCGTGACTATATTTGGCCTGAGAAATGATTGATGTTCCCTTTGAGAAAATGCATTTTAAAGATACACACATTTGTTCATGGGTGTGCCTAAAGTTCTGGGAATGTACTACAAATAGAATAATCAAATAGGGCCGCAATGAGCCAACTCAGGAGTAACAAGAAATTTATTAAGGTTATCTCTCCCGATCTTCCCATTGCTGGGAATAAATAGCAGCTTTTCATAGAGACCTCTGAAAAAAATCAGGAAGGAGAGGCTGTAAGGTGTCATGCCTTCAAAGCCTTTTTGACCAGATAGGAAGATCATGAGCAGGGTAAATAGAGGAATCCTAGTGGTTTCAATGTATGTGATTTATGAAGGTACCAGGTGTTGTCAATAGGAGTGATTTGTTAAAAACCAGTCACTTTAAAATCAGTGGAATCAATACTGTTTGTTTGACCCTGAATGTCATTCCCATCTGTTCTGTGTTGTGAAAAAATTTCTATTAAGTCAAAGACCCAGGTAAAATGTTACTTCTGCAAAAACTTTACATGCTCTCCAGTTACTCTTTTATATATCTTTACATAATGCATATTATTATGTATTTTAAATGGGATAGTCAGCTTATTTGTTTGGCTTTTATCAAAAAAGCAGGTCCGCTAAGAGTAATGTGAGAAAATAAATCAAAGGATTTCTTATAGAGATAAGCCATAAGTAACCACGGGAGATGGTGAAGAAGTCTAAGGAAGACTCTTCCCTCAGTATCTAAGAATAGACCCAAAGTCACTGAAGGTTAGCAAGGCCAGCAGTCAGGAAAAGAGCTAGAAGTCAACTTGATGACACTTAGGACAAGCTGGAACCCACATCTATCATTGTGCCCAACCTCAACAATATAGGACACCTAGAGAAACCGATGTCCTTCACGACAAGGCTGGATGCTCACCTGATCCAAGACTTGGAGAAGTCAATGGAGGGAACACATGTAAGAGCTAGAACAAGAATCTGGGAGCATGTGTCTAACTGGATTTCAGAGTTGCTATGGATGAGTGACAGCCATGTGTATTTTGCCTTCCTTTCTGTTTTAAAGGAGCATAAGAAGACAGTATTCTGTAACCGGTCCATCATTGTGTGTTAAGTGGGTATGGGGTCAGATAAGTTGTCTCTTTAGTTTATATTGAAAGCATCTGGAAACCAAGGATTTATAATTAAGATGCCACTCTCAAGGAGCCTTCTGAAATGAAAAAAATTGGGTCTTGAGGCTGAGCTCAGCACCATGATGTGATAACATTCTTGGGGGATGTTGGGAACAAGTGGATGTATTTTATTTTATTTTATTTTTTAATAGTTTATTTTCAAAAAGGTTTCCATTTAACACCCAATGCTTCTCCCTACAAGTGCCCTCCACCATGACCATCACCCTCTTCCTTCCTTCTCCCGCCCCCTTCAGTCCATGGTTCATTTTCAGTATTCAATAGTCTCTAATGATTTGTGTCCTTCACTTTCCCCGGCTCTCTTTCCCCCTTCCTCTCCCTATGGTCCTCTGTTAGGTTTCTCCTGTTAGACCTATGAGTGCAAACATATGGTATCTATCCTTCTCTGCCTGATTTATTTCACTTAGCATGACACCCTCGAGGTCCATCCACTTTCCTACAAATGGCCATATTTCATTTTTCCTCATTGCCATGGAATACTCCATTCTCTCTCTATATATATATACCACATTTTCTTGATCCATTCATCAGGTGATGGACATTTAGGCTCTTTCCATGATTTGGCTATTGTAAAAAGTGACGCTATGAACATTGGGGTACATGTGCTCCTATGCATCAGCACTTCTGTATTCCTTGGGTAAATCCCTAGCAGTACTATTGCTGGGTCATAAGGGAGTTCTATGGATAGTTTTTTGAGGAGCCTCCACACTGTTTTCCAGAGCGGCTGCACCAGTTTACATTCCCACCAACAGTGTAGGAGGGTGCCAGTTTCTACACATCCTCGTCAACATCTATATTCTCTTGATTTGTTCATTTTAGCGACTTCGACTGGTGTGAGGTGGTATCTCAGTGTGGTTTTGATTTGTATTTCCCTGATGATGAGTGACGCTGAACATTGTTTCATGTGCCTGTTGGCCATCTGGATGTCCTCTTTGGAGAAGTGTCTATTCAGGTCTTGTGCCCATTTCTTCACTGGATCATTCATTTTTTGTGTATGGAGTTTAGTGAGCTCCTTGTATATTTTGGATACTAGCCCTTTATCTGATATGCCATTTGCCACTATCGTTTCCCATTCTGTCAGTTGCTTGTTAGTTTTTTTTTTGATTGTTTCCTTTGCCTTGCAGAAGCTTTTTATCTTGATGAGGTCCTAGTAGTTCATTTTTGTTCTTGATTCCCTTGCCTCTGGGGATGTGTCGAGGAATTTTAAATGTGAGAGTGATGTCCACAATTGAGGTTGGATGCCAGATTGTATACGTTTTTTTCAAAAGACTCCGACATTCTTTGATGTTTCTCCCATTGACTCTTCCCCCTGTGCTAGGCTTTGTGACAGCCCTTCTGAGAGAATACAGGAACAGGGACACTTTGCCAGTTTTAGGTCCAGGATATAAGAAATTGGCCACTTCCACTCCCCGCTTTTGGGATGGTTGCTCTGGGAGTGCAGGCACCATGCTGTGAGGTAGCCCAGGACATGTAGCAAGGCCATGTTTGGGTGTTCTAGCAGATGGCCAGAGCTGGAATCCCAGCCAATTGCCAGCATCAATTAGTAGGAACATAAGTGAGGGAGCCTTTGGCACAACTGCTATCCTATCCACCGTCTGGTTGTAACCACATGAGAAGCAAGAACCACCAAGTTGGGCCTCTTCACTCCCCTAGAATTCTAAGAGGTAATAGAACATGACTGTGGTCAGCCGTAAGTTTGGGGGGAGATTTATTATATAACAGTAAATGGCTGAAATAGCAGTTAATAATGGTTGATGAGTGAATGAGGTAATTACTATTGAACTCATGAAGGCTTTTATTTTTAATCATATTCTGTGGAATGTTTAGGTATTTGAAGTAATCTCTTAGGGAAAAAATTGAAAGCTCAGAGTTCAAGTAAATATTGTTCTAGGACACAGAGTTAAGTGACCTTCCTTAATTTCCCATTTCAGTCTTCTTTCAATTGTGTCATTAAGAAGCAGTACTCATGATGAAGTGAAATGCTGATTAAGACTTTTATCCATCATGGGCAATTCGGTGGTCCAGTTGGTTAAGCATCTGACTTTGGCTCAGGTCATTACGTCGTGGTTTGTGAGTTCAAGTCCCGTATGATGGGCTCTGGGCTGATAGCTCAGAGCCTGGAGCCAGCTTCAGATTCTGTGTCTCCTTCTTTCTCTGCCCCTCCCCTGCTCATTCTGTCTCTCTGTCTCTCTCTCTCAAAAATAAACAAACAGTAAAAAAAGAAGACTTTTATCCACCATTATTACTGTAGATATTTGGATTGGTCCTCATTTTTCAGTGTTGATACCATAATTTGGATGCAGTAGGAAACAAACAATATCAGTGAATAGGTGGATTTTATGGAATAAACATTGAGTTAACACATAAATAATTTCTATTTTTATTTCCCATTTTTTAATTAAAACATTTTTAGATTTTTATTTATTTTTGAAAGAGCATGCACGAGCTGGGGAGGGGCAAAGAGAATGGGTGATAGAGGATCTGAAGCAAACTTTGCACTTACAGCAGGTAACACCATTTGGGCTCAAACTCACCAGCTGGGAAATCATGACCTGAGCTGAAGTCTGCCACTTAACTGACTGAGCCACCCAGGCACTCCCTCCCCACTTTTTTTTTTTTAAATCAAGGAAACACAATGAATGTCTATTCACCGAATGTTCCAGGATCAAGTACTTAAAATATGGTGCCTCCTCAATGACTCAGTCTTCCACCCAAGGACCAAGATTAACACACATGAACTTGATTCATCAGTGCCATCTACAGGATGGTGAATTGGAATCAGGAGTTAAAATTTTTGTTTAGGTCACTGGGTGGCAATTTTTTTTCTTAATAAGTCAGACAGGAAATAATTTAGGCTTGACAGGCCACATAGTCTCTATTTCGACTATTCAGCTTTGCGATCACAGCATGAAAAGTAACCATCGGCTGTGTTAAAACTTTATGAGCAAAAGCAGGTGGCCAATTGGCATCACCCAACAGTTCTCATTTGCTGACTCTTGTTCTAGACTTTGCCTTGCTATTGGTTAGTCATGGGGGTTAAGGCAGGAGGCAGTTCTGAGCTTCATTTTCCTTATCTGTAAAATAAGTGTATACTAGCAGCCTCATTGACATTACTGGTAGGAAGAAAAGCTAAAGAAAATACCTGTTGACTTCCTTTGAAATCTCTCTTGTGCTATACAGATGTTGGTTACCATTACCGTATTTGTTCTAAGACACCCCACTCTCTTCTCTTAGCTATCTTTTGTACCTTTCTGGGGAAATGCCAGTTACTGTTTTTCACTGGGGCTGGAGAGAGTTGGTTGGGGCTGTTTCAGGCCCTCTTGTCCTCACTGTCCACACAGTCCACTTCACTCAGGGAGTCATGCTGTGCTATTTTCAAATATTCTTCCTCCCTGAGCTGTCACCACTTTCTTCCATTGACTCTGCTTCATTTTCATTATAGCACTTACAACAATCTAATACTGTCTTATTTCCTTATGTCATTCCCTCATAATTATCTGTCAGCCCCTTTATGATATCAATTTGTTTATTTTATGATTTATTTAGCAGTATCTCCTCAGCATTTAGGAATGTGCTCATCAAATATTATGAATCCTGTACACATCAGTTGGACAGATTGAATGAATGAAACACACACTATTAACCCACTCTATGTGGGAAGGTAATTGTGCTGCTCTCTGCCTGATCTGGCCATTATCGTGTTCAGAATCTGGACCAGAAGTGTTACTTTTATACCATTCAGCAGGGTATGGATAGCAATCAAAATATGCAAGATTTTGTGAAGGCATTTACAGAGATTGCAATTGCATGAACTATTGAGTGAGAACTACATATTATGCCTTTACCTTGAGTGTAGCTATGTATAGCACATTTTACATAATATCTTCTAGAATTCCAGTATTCACTCATATATTCTTCTTCGGCTCACTGTGGCTTTGGGAATTGCATTCACACCATACACACCCCTCAGGCTTCTCCATCCTTGAGATGGTCACCTGCTTATTCCAGAGCCATTAATTATACTGTTTACAGAAAATGTCCCATTCCACTTATTTCATGATTATAGTTCACCTGACAAGAGCATGATTTGTCAGCTGCATGTCTGCAGAACTAGCCCACCAGGGTGGCTTTTGCCACCTGGTCAGTACGTCCTTGTTATCAGTCCTGAGGGGTTCTCACTTCCTGGGTGTTGATTCTCTTTGGGAATGAGAGTGAGGTTCAAGAGCTATGCTTTTTTTTTTTTTTTTTTTTTTTTTTTTTTTTTTTTTTTTTTTTTACTGGTCATACACTTGCCAAATTGAGTTCAAGGTGAAAGCTGATTGCCTTCTGCAGAGAAACAGAGCTATCCTGGCACCATGTAATGTTCCCAAACACTCAATCTGGCCAAGACAGATCAAGATTTTACTCAGAATCCATTTTAGCACTGCTAATATGAGGGCACAAAAGCCCCAACATTCACTATATGCTCCCTGAACCGAACAAGTTTCTTTTCTGAAGGACACAGAAAATCAGTGACAAGGGAGAGTTGCAGGGTCATCTGTAAATAAGTTGTTCTAAAAAGCTGGATCCCTAAAGATTCCTAAAGACTGAGCAGAGGCTGAGCTTCATAATATGGGGACAAAATCCCCTTACTGTCTTTCCCATTATGTAGATGACCAAGTGCGAGGTCAAATATTTCGGGTTTTCTTATTTCATGGGACTGGGTGGGAGAGGCAATGAGTTAAATAGATTATACACTCATTCCACAGAGTCAGATAATTTAAAGAACATTGTTTTGTGTATTTTCTGTGTGCCATTTTTTCCTCCCTTCTGTCCCTAATTTAATCCGGCAGCAGTCTGCGAAGGTGTGGTAATAGATAAAGCGTGAGAGTTTGTTTGGGCTGCCTTGCCAAGTGATTTGAAAGCCTTCTTAAGACTGTGAATGCCGCCTTGAAGGGTAACTGGTAGAGGCTGACAGGTTTAGGCAGTAAATTACTTTGTCAAATTTACAATTTAAAAGCTACCTCTGGCTGCGTTGTGGGGGATGAATTGGAGTATGCTGAGACTATAAGCAAGCAGAAGATTTCAGAACCTGTTGCCACCGTCTCTGAGAACCAGAATGAGTGAAACAGGGGACAGGGATCCCATGGAGAGGATGGGGAGAGGGCTCAGGTTCTGGGGAGACCTCCCCTTAGCAGTGGTTTCTGATCAGGGTCTGATGCCTCTCTAGGTCCAGCCTCTGATTAGTATGTCCCCCACTCTTACCCCATCCACCCAAGCTCTAACACCTCAAGGTGGGGAAGGCCATGGAAAGAGTCAACCTGTTTGTACCTCCCTTTGATAGAATGAAAAGGAAGATCATCTTGAGTCTTCACATGGCCAGAGGAACTCAGTTCAGATGTTCGATGGCTCTTTATCTTCAGATCACTAGTAAGACACAATATGTAAGGGAAACACACACGCACACTCCATCTCAACACTCAAACCCTCGGACATTGTTAGTTAAATATGGAACCTGCTGGTGAGAATGTTGGAGCCATGTTTGGCTCCTCCTTTTCCTGGCAATTCCTAGAGTCAACTCTACCCTTCTGGGATCCTGCATCTCCTTTCCCCTAATTGTCATTGGGAGTCTGCAACAGAATGGGACAAGGGCAGGGCAGGAACTGAGTCAAATTTCTCAGGGAAGCTGAAACATGGAAGGCATTTATAGAGCTGGAATTCGGCTCAGACAGAGGGTTGGGGAGTGTAATCTAAACGTGGCAAGTGCTGAATCAGAGATCTCTGAATAATGACTGGAAAGTTCAGCCCAAAGTGTGCAAATTCAGTTACAAGCAAGGGGTTTCAAATCTCTGACTTCTAAACACCATGGTCTTGCATAATACACATATTTGATTTACATGTCTCAGGCTATGCTCCCTGGTAAATAATGATGTTATAATAATTATGATGTTGGTAATAATGACAATGAAAGAAGGAAGGAGATAAAAAAAAAAGGAGAGCTGTGATCACAATAAACAGGGAACAGGTGATTCTGCCCCCATTTTCCATTCCCCTGACATTGGAGATAGGAATGTGCTATTGGAGTCTGAATTTTATATTAAATATTCATATTTTCCCCACCACATGTTCTGTAGAAGCAAGTCAGCAATGTCTTCAGTGCTCAGGGAAGAAAGAAGTAATCTGTCTGGAGAAAAGGCAGGATGTGTTCGGTGAATGAGAAATTCTTAGTCTTCAACTTAACACTTTACTGAAGGATTTTGGAGGATGATTTGGACTTAATCTTCATCTTAAGCATGGACTTCAGAACTGACTGTGATTAAGACCAGATGAACAGCCTTCTATATGTCTGTGGCAAACTTTTGGGGTACCCTTCATTTTAGTATTACAATGGATTGTTGTGAGCTCAGAATTATTATTTTCATTAAGCAGATGAGAATCATGAGACTCGGGGACCAGCCAATTAGTAACCAGACCCGTGACTAAAATTTCATGAAGGCATTTTTCAACTCCTGACTGATGCTTTGCTCTAGAATTTTCCTTCTCAATCTTGTAGATTTCATGCTTAACTTGCATGGGTTATTCTCAGGTTGCTATCTTCCAATGGCACGCTGTTGCCGGGAAAACCAGCCTACAAAGTCCACACATGCTGACTCTTCACGGACTGTATATTGAATTGTTCTTAGAAACCTAAGCCCTTATTTCAGAAACCAATTCCAAGAAGTCAAGAAGTGGCAAGATTCCTGTGGTAAGAAGAAGAGCTGGGCACTAGGCCATCAAATGGTGCTCTTATCCCAGGTCGGTCTCTGATTAGCTTACGTGATCCTGGGAAATTTGTCTGCTTCAGTTTACTCCTGGGTACATAGGGAGCCAAAGTCTCCCTGGCCTGGCTCACAAATTACTGTGATATCGAAGTGATAGGAGTGCACACGAGCCTGTTGTGTGGTGTGAAGTACTCTAAAGGGTACGGTCTAGACGCATGAAGGGGCCAGCCATGCAGGAGGTCCTCTGTGTCACCTGGCCAGAGTCTTTCCCACCTGGCACTCTTTCCCCACTCCCCCTTCTCAGAGTTCCATGTCCCATATCAGAAAGAAGCCCCACGTATTCCTCCACAGCCACCAAGCAGGAAGGGCAAAACTCTGTTTTAGATTTTTCTTATCCTGGCTTAGATACTGGTCATTCATTCAAGCATTCATTCATCCTATATTTAATGAAAATGCATTCTGAGAAGATCTTAGAGATACAAAATTGAAAAACAAGGTTTCTCCCTCAAAGGATGGAGGCGAGGAAGGAGAGTCTGCAAATAAGCTACTTCAGAACACTCTGATATACATGTTTGTGTGCAGGTGGGTGCTTCTTGAGAACAGGCAAGGCATTTCTGAGAAGACCACCCTTCTGTGGAATCTTCAGGAAAAACAGAATAGCCCAGAGAGCACAAGGCATATTATTCCCAAGGGAGCAAATCCTTGTTGTCTCCTTGGGTCCCCCGTAGAGACCGTGGCTTGGCAGCAGTTGGGGGTTTCCTGGGCACCGTGATGCTGAATTCTCACAGGTCCAGAGGAAGAAGTGTTATTTCCACTGCCCACAAGCCACAGAACAGAGGTGTGCTCAGGTAAAGTAACTTCACAGGGTCACTCAGCTGGTGAGTGGCCGGGATTTGCAATCCAATCTACCTGAAGTTTGGAGCCATGTCGTTAGCCATGATGATTCAAAGCCCCCAAGGGGAGGTTCCCATCTTGTCTTGTTTAGAATCACACAGAAAGTGGTTAAGCTGGAAATGGCAACACCAAGTTCTATCTGGTTCCAAACCTCGTGCCCTTAATTCCTCTTGCTGTTCTGGAAATATCTGTGCAAATGACCAAATTTAAGAGAAGTCTTGTTGGAGACTATTCCATTTTTCTGCCAGGGCTGTCATAAAAACCACCACAAACTTGTGGCTTCCACAACAGAAATGTATTTTCTTACAGCTCTGGAGGATGGAAGTCAGATCAAGGTGTCAGCAGGGTTGGCTCCTTCAGAGAGCTATGAAGAAGACAGAGCGCTATGTTGCTCCCCTACCCTCTGGTGGTTTGCTGGCAACCTTTGGCATTCCATGGCTTGTAGATGTATCGGCCTGATTTTTGCCTTTGTCTTCACATGACCTTTTCCCTGAGTGTGAGCCTTTGTGTCCAAATTTCCTTCCCCGCTCTCCCACTTTTTAAAGATACCAGTCATATTGGATTAGGAGTTCATCTTATCCAGTATGACCTCATCCTAACTACCCGCGTAAGGACCATATTTCCAAACACATTCACGTTCTGTGGTACAGGAGTTAGGACGTCATCATTTGGACTTTGTGGGGATGCAGTTCAACTCGTAACAGTCACTGCGCATTGCTGAGGTATGCCATGCACGTGGATGAAATGTGTCCAGAGAGGCAGGCAGGGGGGAGTCATGGAGAGTGTCCTGTGGCCTGACTACAGAGCTGGTTCCTCGCAGACAAGGAGCAGCTACCAGTCCCAGGCTTTGCCGGGGCTTCCAGCAAAGCCTGCTGCCCTTGAGCTAAGAACAGCCTTATTTCCCTCCATGGTTCCCACAAGGACATAAGCAGGAGCACTTGACTGACAGCCATTATGCATAATTGACAAACAAGAATCTGGCTGCTGGCTGGCGCTCTCTCCGCACAGCGGATCCTCGCGGGGGCGCCGATCCAGGAATCTGCCTGCCAGGCCCGGCCCTGGGCCACCTGTGTGTCTTGCATCATTCATTAGCAGGTGTCCTCAACACAACTTGCAAAACACAAGTGTCTTGAACAAGGAAGCACACACCGGAGAGAAGCGGCCCCGGGGCCTCCCGGAAAAGCTGCTCAGGAGGGACTCGCAGATCAGGCACAGGCTTGGGGGCAAAGGGAATTAATGAGCTCCGCCTGGAGTGACATCCTGGCTCTTGGTTGTCAGGACAGCACCTCGTATTACCTGCCTGTTTCTGTCTCTACAGAAGGCCTCTCTTCCATGCGGGGTCTTGAGTCATTATTGTTCTCTTCCCAACAGAGAAGAGGGTTACAAGGGAGCTAATTTTGCATGTTACCAACTTAGAGTTTATTTTGGGTTTCAGAAGTTTACATTTAGGTCTGCTAAAAAGCACAACCTGCAGGTGTTTCTGTGTGCGTGTGTGCGTGTGTGCTGTGTGTGAAACTCATCAAGCTTCTTTAATAACTCCGACTGTGAGTTATTTCAGACGATTTTCAATGGGTTGCTAATTTTGTGCCAGAATTAAAATGGAACTTCAAACCAAAGCAACTTACAGAGAAAAGACTGATCTTGTTTGCTTTTCCCCATTTCTTCTGTTGATGACTTTCCGATTGTTATTTCTGACCCTATATACTTTGATTTATTTTTATTTTTATTTCAGAGAGAGAGAAAGAGAGAGAGCATGAGCGAGCACGGAGAGGGGTAGAGGGAAAGAGAGAAAGATCCCAACGAGTCTCCACACCTATCACTGGGCCCCCAAGACCCTGGGATTGTGACCGGAGTGAAAATCAGCAGTCTCTCAGCCAACTGAGCCACCCAGGTGCCCCTGATTTCTAACGCCTTATTTGCAGTCTTAAGAGACAGAGTTGACTGAGCATGCTGTGTTCATTGTACTCTTTGCAGCGATTTTATAGGTTAGCTCGATTTTATAGAAATTAGACACCTGAGTTCACAGAAGTGACTTATTTTGCTGAAGGCCACTTAGCAGGAGAGTGCCAGCGCAGACATCAGGATTCACGTCTCTTTGTTTTAAGGCTTCTGGTGTTTTCGTGGAGCGACATGATTCTATGCAGTCTGCATAAAGGCACTCTCTGACCGAGTCTGGCAAGGGACTGAGGTGTGCCAAGGTGCAGAGGTGAATAAACTCTGTAACGAGTGTGGCATCTCCAGGGCAGCTAAGGAGGTTAAAATAGACTCCTCAGCCCTGCTCGAGCAAATCAGAATTTGTAGGGGAGAGGCCTGGGAATGGGAGTTTTCTGTGCACACCCCAGAGATTGTGATGATTGGCTGTGACACACTGTGAGAACACTGTGATACGCTGACACAGCGGAATAGACTGGAGGTCAGAAAGCCTGCGTTTTGCTTGAATTCTGCCATTTGCTGTATGTTTTTAAGCAAGCCAGTCAGTCTTTCCGGGTCTTGTGTCTGCATTTGTAGAATGAGGACAAACATCATTTAGTTGTAAGGATGACATGAGATCAAATTTCCCAGACCATTTTACAACTTGTAATAAAGGACAAATGGTGGTTATTAGTATTCCTGAGAAACCAGGCTTTGTGTAAACTTTTGCTGTATTGGATCACATTTCCCCACCCCAGAAAGTTCTGCCATTTCAAGGGAGTGTTCCAAAAGAGAAAAACAAAACCCTGGCTTAAGAATGGAATAAAAATGCTACTTAAGAACGGCTTGATTCTGGATTCAAAGAAGATTTATTTGGTATGGCCCATAGTTCATGTGCTTCCCATTCTTCCCTAATACTTTAGCAAAAAATGGATCACATTTAAAATCAACCCACTTGCACTTTGCATATATTGTAAATATCCATCAAAACAAACACAGCCCAGTTAACGAGTATTTTTTCTTAGTGATGCAGCTGACCACGTTTAACCTTCAAGTCTCAAACCCAGGGCTCCTGATTTCTGAGTCAATCTTGGCAAAGCCTGGAGTTAGAGTAGGAGTCTTAGCTACATGAGGTTTGGCATTGGCTATCTTAAATCCAGAGATGTGGTGTTAGCTTTTGTGATTTTGGCTCAAATGCCCAGAGATCTAGCCCAACTCTCTGACCACATCTCCCTACCCCCTCTAAATAAAGTTTCCTGGTCCCTTGGGTTTCTTTATCTACCTTTCTTTTTTCCCCTTCAGTTTCTTGTGTATAATTTGCAGATAACATTGTTTTCTTTTAATGTATACAACATAATGACTTGATATAGGTATATATCAGGAAGTGATTGCTATAATGGTTTAGTTAACCCATTCAGCACCTCACATGACAAATTTCTGTGTGTGATGAGAACTTCTAAGATCTATGGTTTTATCAACTTTCAAATATACAATACAGTATTTTTAACTATAGTCACCTCAGAACTTTTAACCTGAGGTTTTCAGCTTTTCACTGCCTTTACCTCTTTTCCTCAATACCCACCCTCCACCTCTGGAAACTAGCACTCTGTTCGTTGTTTCTACATGAGTTTGCTTCTTTTTAAATTCCACATAAGTGAGATCAAACAGCATTTGTCTTTCTCTGAAGTATTTCACTTAGAATAGTGCCATCATGTTCCATCCATATTGTTGAAAATGTTGGGATTTCCCCCCTTTTTTATGGCAGAATACTCTCCCATTGTCACATCTGCTTTATCCTTTCAATCCCCTGATGGACACTTAGGTTGTTTCCATGTCTTGGCCACAGTAAATAATGCTGCAGTGAATGTTGGGGAACAGCTATTTCTTCAAGAGGGGGATTTTGTTTCCTTCAGGTAAATAGCAGAAATGGATTTGCTCAATCGTATGGTGGTTCTGTTTTTAGTAGTTCATGATAGTTCTGATTCAGCTTTCAGGCTTTGCCTGAATAAAAACTTGGCTGTGACTCAGAGCTCCAAGTTGGGACTCATTACCCCCTTTCTCTGGGGCTCTATGCCCTTTCTTGTAACCCTTGGCATCCCCTTAGATAAGAAGCCATCATCCAAATTAGACACGCCACATTGAGCAGAAAAGAGCCATATATTGATAGCCAGACTCTTGAGGCCCATTCTGATTGGAGCCTCTGACTCTGCACCGGACCACTTCTCCTGTCACTTAGTGAAGCCCATGGCTTCAGAAATGTTTCCTTTCTTGCATCATCACTGTTTTTTCTCTCTCATTACATCATTCACAACAATACGTGAGCCTGCACTAACTACCCTAAAGCAACAAGAGAAAATCTTTGATCCCATGTAACTTCTGGCTACTCTCCCATTTCACCAGGTTTGTTTACAAGGTGCTGCCTTTGCTCTCCACTCATCTCTTTCTTTATCTCTCTCTGTTTTTCTTGAAGCTACCATGATCCCACCACATCATGAAAATATTCTTGTCTCTACCCAATGACCTCTCTATGGCTCAGTCTACCAGCGACATCCAGTTCTCTATCCATGCGCCCTACAGCAGCTTAATAGGGTGATTCACTTCACTTTAGACTCTTGTTTTTACTTGAACTTCAAGATTCCATCCTCCCTTCCCTTCTGAACTCACTCACATCCCTTTGTTTCTCTCCTCTGCTCCTTCTTTATCATGCCTTAGTCTCTAAACACTTTGAGAGTTAGACTTACTACCTGTGTCTCTCTGTGTCTCCCCAAGTCGGATGTACTGTGAGATCACTTGCATACAGTAAGACTCCCCCTTTCTTGGTGTTCAGTTCTGTGAAATTTGACATACACACACTTCCATGTAACCACTACCACAATTGTGATAAAGCACATTTCCATCAAGCAGAGAGTTCCCTTTTTGCCTGCAGCCCTCTTCATCTCCCCAAACCCAGAGTGGGAACTGAGAGATAGATAGAGACAGATAGAGACAGAGATAGCAATAGAGATAATTTTTTTAGTCTATGTCTTTTCCTTCTCCATGATGTCATATAAACAGACTCATACAATATGTAGCCTTTTAAATCTAACTTCTTCTATTAGCATAGTGATATTTGAGATGCTTCCCTGTAGTGGCATGTATTTATACTATTGCTCAGATGTATTCGATTGTATGGATTTACCACAGTTTGTTTATCTATTCACCAGTTGCCAGACTTCTAGATTATTTCCAGTTTGGGGAAATTATGACTAAGTATCCTCATACAGATCTTTGTCTGAACATATATTTTCATTTATCCTGGAATAGGCTGCAAGAGGGATTACTGCATCATGTTGTAAGTGTAGGTCTAAATTTGTAAGGAAATTGTAGACTATTTTCTACAGCTGATGTATCATCTTTCATTCCCATAAACCACGAGTGATGCAGTTGCTCTATATTTTTGCCAGCACTTGGTATTGCCAATTTATTTCATATTCTTATTGAGGAGTAGTGGCAACCTAAAGTTACAAAGATTTTCTCCTATATTTTCTTCAAAAAGTTTTATAGTTTTAAGTTGTATATTTTTTTACTTTTTTTTTTAAAAAGTTTTAATGTTTATTTTGAGAGAGAGATACCTACAGAGTGCAAGTGGAGGAGGGGCAGAGAGAGAGAGAGAGAGACAAAGAATCCAAAATAGGATTCAGGCTTTGAGCCATCACCACAGAGCCCCATGCAGGGCTTGAACTCATGAGCCATGAGATCATGACCTGTGCTGAAGTCGACACTCAACTGACTGAGCCACCCAGGTGCCCCCTAACTTATATATATATATATATTATATATATATATATATATATATATATATATAATATATACACACACACACACACACACAAATCTTATTAGTTTTGACTTAGTTTTGTATATGATGTGAGGTTTGGGTGGATTATTTTTTTTTCCTATAACTGTACCATTGCTCCATCACCATGTATTGAAAGAACTAATAATTTCTCACTGAGTTGCCTTATATTTGTTGAAAATAAATCAACCCTAAATAAATAGATCTATTTCAATTTTATGGATCATAGGTGTATTCATTAACCCAGGGCTCAGCAAAATATGTCCCATTGCCTCTTTTTATATGACCCATAAATTAGAATAATTTTTATACTTTAATTGGTAAAACACAAAGAATAACATTTTCTGACCCCTGAAAATTATAGGAAATTCAAATTTTAGTTTCCATAAAGTCTTATATGAACATAGTCAATTGTTCAATTGTTTACATGTTATTTGTAGCTGTTTTCACACTATAATGACAGAGTTGAGTAGTGCATCAGAGAAACTATGACACACTAGCCTATAATATTTACTGTCAAACTTTTTAAAGAGATACTTTGCCAACCATTGCTTCAACTGATACCACACTCTCGTTTCTACTCTAGCTTCACAGCAAATCTTGAAATTAGGTAGTGTGAGTCCTCCAACTTTGTTCTTTTTCAGAATTGTTTTGACTATTTGAGTTACTTCTCTTTTCCACATACATTTTAAAACTAGTTTGTTGAATGTTTTAAATGCCTGCTTACATTTTGACTGTTTTTATGTTGAATCTCTAGATCAATTGGGTAGAACTGACATCTTAACAGTATTGAGTCTTCCAACCTATGATCATAGTATATTTCTTTATATATATATATATATATATATATATATATATATATATATATATATA
>NC_043700.1:186633882-186663512 GCF_006229205.1 Suricata suricatta | reverse complement strand
TAAAGATAGAAAATTAGTTTTTCTATATTTATCTAGTGTCTTATTACCTTATTTAAGTGATTTATTGTCTCAAGTAGGTTTTTATAGATTTTTGGCATATCCAACATAGGAGATCATATTGTATGCAAAGAATATAAGCTTATCTATTCTTTTCCACTTAGTATGATTTTCATTTATTATTATTTTAATTTATTGGATCTGGTAGGAACATCAGGAAGATGTTTGACAGGAATTGAAAGAGCAAACATCTTTGCCACGTTTCAATCTTAAGAGGAAAGAATTCAATCTCTCACCATTAAAAATGTTAGCTGTAAGTTTTGTTGGCGACCTTTATCAGATTGATAAAATTTACTTTAACTTTAACTTCTAGTTTGTTTAAAGCTTCTAACATAAATGGATGTTGAAATTTATTAAATGATTTTTGTGCATCTTTAGAGATAATCATATTTTTCCCATTTAATATGTTAATATGATGAATTGCATTCATTTTAATTGTCAAATATTGAACCAAACTTAGATTTCTGGGGTAAAATCACCAAGGTCATCATATATTATTCTTTTTATTCATTATTGGATTTTACTTGATAGCATTTCTTTGTAGATTTTTCCATCTATGTAATAGGGATAAAGGTCTGTAATTTTGACTTTTTTATGATTTTTAATGGTGTTTAATTTAAAAAAATATTTGATTCTGTTTGTAGGGTAATTCTGGTCTCATTGATCAAGTTGACAATTATTACTCTTTTGTTTTGTAGAATTTGTATAGGACTGGTAATATTAATTCCTTAAAAGTTTGATAGATTTTCCAGTGAAGTCACCTGGATAATGGAAAGAAGGGGACAGAGAGAGAGAGAGAGAGAGAGAGAGAGAGAGAGAGAGAGACTACGTGCCATATAGCTCAAATAAAATTAACTTCAAAAATGAAAATTTTCACAATGATTGGCTTCACCTAGGCTTCCTGCCCAATCCAGAAATTACTGCCATGTGCAGGGGAATACACGGATTGGCTCAGGCACAGGAAACATGTCCTCTCTGTAGCTGAGCCAATCTTATTTAAAAGAGTAAGACTGGGAAAATAAATCTCCTTTGATGGGAAATAAGGCACAGTTCCTAGACAAAGGGCAAGTGGATGCTGGGTGGCACAAACAGAAGTTCCTGTAAATTACTAGCCTCGTTTGCTGCCAAATCTGCAGAACTGGGGACCAATGTGTGGAAGTCACAGGGAGACATGGAGGCTACTCTTCTATGTGTAGGAAGAACTTTAGAGCAATCAGAATACTCCAGCCATAGAATAAAACGTATCTTTAAAAAGTGATGCGCTCTTCTTCCTTAACAGCATTGTTGCAAGAGATTGATAATTACCTTCAGAGATATAGTAGATCAAATCAGGGAAAAGCATACTTTCATCTCAACTAGATTCCCCATCATTTCTATGATTCTGTGATTCAAAGATATCCCAGGTCAGTATAAGAATATGCAGTAAAGGAATTGTCTGGTCAAGAACTTTTGTGGATACCCATTTCTTCACTGGGTAGTTTGTTTTTTGGGTGTTGAGTTTGGGATGAATGGATATAAAGGAGGTGGTTTATACATACGATGGAATACTACTTGGCAATGAGAAAGAATGAAATCATGCCATTTACAGCAATGTAGATGGAACTGGAAGGTATTACGCTAAGTGAAATGTCAGTTAGAGAAAGACAGATACCATATGTTTTCATTCATATGTGAAACTTGAGAAACTTAACAGAAGACTGTCAGAGAAGGGAAGAGGTAAAATAGTTACAAACTGAGAGGGAGGAACACACACCATAAGAGACTCTCAAATACAGAGAACAAACTGAAGGTTTAAGCAAGGGGGGCAAGGGGAGGGGACAGCGGGTGATGGACGTTGAAGAGGGCAGTTTTTGGGATGAGCACTGGGTGGTGTTTGTAAGTGATAAATCATGGGTATCTACCTCAAAACCAAGAGCACACTACACACACTCTATGTTAGCCAACTTGATAATAAATTATATTAAAAAAAAGAACCCTTGTGGATATTCAGAGACTGGAGATGAGGCCATTTAGAGCAAGGTGCACTTCACCATGATGAAGACGGAAATGTGATTCAACCTGGGTCTGGGAGTAGACATAAACTCTGGAAGTAGGAGCAAACAGGGGAAGAGGGAAGGACACTCAACATGTATTGAAAAGCTGACCAAAATTTCCTATACTTACCACAATGCCTGACACTTTGTAGATACTAAAATAAGTATCAACAACATAAAGAATAATAAAGTGAATAAATAAACACGTTTGGAGGTGATAAATAAGCCAATTTGGCCAAGGTTGGGATAAGAAGAGCCAATTTATTGGGAGAAAAAAATATGTTTATACTAAATTGGAGGGTCCTTAAATGGCATACAAATTAATCTCTAAATGTTTCAACTTTCTCTGGGGAAAGAAAAAGGAAAGCAAATGCATGGACATTGTTTCGGGGGGGAGAATATTTTGACCTTCCCATATGTATCCCAAATTTTGTTTTAATCCATTGATCTGGCATTATTTTATATTCATTGCATTGAAGCTTCTAAGCCAACTGTTTCCTCTGCAATAATATCCAAGGCGTTTTGATGGGGCACCTGGATGGCTCCATTGGTTAAACACCTGATTCTTGGTTTCGACTGAGGGCATGATCTCAAGGTCCATGAGTTCAAGCCCTGTGTCAGGCTCCATGCTGACAGTGCAGAGCTTGCTTGGGATTCTCTCACTGCCCTTCCCCTACTCATGTGCATGCTCTCTCTCTCTCTCAAAAAAATAATAGACTTTAATAAAACAAAAACAACAAATAATGATGATGATGTTATCCAAGGCATTTAAAAATGAGAAGCACAGCTTTATTTTATTATTTTATTTTATATTTCATTTCATTTTATCTAGTTTTTTTTTCAAGGTTCAGTGGACTTTTTAAATTTGAGATTAGCTGGCATATGTTATATCATTTTCACATGTACAACAAAGTGACTCGATTAGTCCATTTATTATGCTGTGCTCACCACAAGTGGGCTTATCACTATAGAAAAGTATTACAGGATCATTGGCTATACTCCCTACGCTGTGCCTTTTATTCCCATGGCTTATTCATTCCATGACTGGAAGCCTCGCTCTCCCTCCCCCTTTTACCCATTTAGCCCACCCCCATCCCCTCTGGCAACTAGCCGTTTGATCCACTTATAAGCCTGATTCTGCTTTTCCTCTATTTATTCATAGGTTTTGTTTCCTGAGTTTCACATATGAGTGACGTCATATGGTCTGCTTTTAAAGTCTACCCATGTTGGCGATTCTCTTTTATTGTGTGATTTTTAATTCTGCTTTGCCATTCTCAAAATCATTTTTGATACTTATATTTGTTTCTTGTAATTGCTGGTAATTAAATTTTCGAGAAAAATTCTACAGGAATTTACACTTGGAATTTTTGAGGATCCTGGCGGGCTCAGTCAGTTAAGCATCCCACTCTTGATTTTGGCTCAGGTCATGAGCTCACTGTTCTGGTGAGATCAAGCCCTGAGCCAGGCTTTGTTCTAATAGCTCTAAACCTGCTTGGGATTCTCTCTCCCTCTCTTTCTGCCCCTCCCCCGCTCATGCTCACTGTCTCTCTCTCAAAATAAATAAATAAACTAAAAGATTGTATTAAACTTTGAACTGTCTTGTTAATATGAAACTCTATTTTTTGTGAGCTTTATTACTCTTTGTAGAAGATACATAGTTTTGTAATCCATGCAGTCAAATACTTTTATCTTGTTTATAATTTTTTTTCTTTCGAACATCCACACACAGAACCATTTTTACAGAAATTCTATGACAAGGAAGCTCAGTTTATAGAATTCCATGACATGTTGAAAATGTTTTTTTCATCGTTTCTCTGAATTGGCAATAAGTTTCACATACTACATCTACAGAGTTAAAGCGGATATTTACCAAAGGGTGTTTTGGAAGGAAAATTCTGGATTAGTGATGAGACAAATTAGTTCCTTGAACCTTGGCACTAATGAGGTGGGCGACTGGGCAAATCTCAACTCTGGTATGCAATTCAGTTGCCTCTTTTGCCGCATAAAATGGGTTAAAATAAATAGTGTTAAGAACTTAATTTTATGCTCCCTCCATCTCATGATTGTAATAAGAGTTATACAGAGGTAGAAAGATTTAGTGTAAAAATATTGCAGTTAACTTCAGACATGTTCAATTTCAGATACTTTTCTTATGTTTTTAGAAATTCATCACAAAACCTTAAAAGAGAGATCTCAGAAGAAAATGGAGAAAAAATAAAATATCGTAAATATCTTCCTCTACTGTCTTCTGAGATAAAGTGTTAGTGTCAAAAACTTTGAAGGATACCTAATATTCTTTTTTGTATAAGTGACTTGGTCTTTTTATTTGGATGCCAAAAGGCTTTTTCTTAGTTTTATATAGTCTTTTCATACAAATTTTATTAAGGCTGCACAGGTTAAAGTCACTATGTATATGGTATGCATATTTTTGTAGCTCTAAGTTGATTTTTATTTTATTTCAAGAAACCTTCCTGTAGTCGCAGAATTTATTATGGTTTTGGTTTGGAAGAATTTTCTTCCAAACCAAACCCCTATTAAATGTTTGTTAGATTTTCTTTGTTTATTTTCCACAATTGTCATGTTCTCCTCAAGCCTTATTTATAATTTTGGGAAGGAGTTTTAAATTTTTTGGTCATTTCTGTATTCCATTTTTAAAGATATTTATCTGTATTTAATTTAGTTTTGTGTTTCTTCCATGTAAATCTTCATTTTTGACATGATTTTAAAATTTTTAAAATTATTTTTTGGGTCATAACCTCTTTTTCCAAAGCTCCCATTCCACAAATCCCATAATTGGTGACATTTATCTACTTTTGATGCTTGGTTTCTTTTATAATTGATACCACTTTCTCAAAATCTTTAAGGTTTTCAGAAATATTAGTTTGCAGATTTTTTATCTCCTTCCTAGCCATGCATTTTGGCAGAATTTCATTATCTGTACCGACTTTATTCTGCTCCTTATACTATTTTTTCTTATAATAACGTCATATATAACTCTCTTCTGTTCCTCGTTTTTAGACAATATGAGTTTTCCTGTACTTTTAGAAGGATGGTGGTGAAAGGCAGCTTTTTTTAAGCCTCACAGTCTAGAATTCTATGTTGTTGTTACAGTTGTTTTTGTTTCAATATGTGAAAACATATGGCCTCAAACTTTTTGATAACTACACTCAAAAAATTTTTTTTTGAGGTTCTCTTTTCTTTGTTTTTCTTTCGTCTGTTTTGCTCAATTCATCATCCCTTACAAGAGGTAGTCCTTGTTGTGGGGCTTCGTGCTGGAAAAGAGGTTTGGACTGTCCGCTGAGGGAGTTCCCAAGGCTCAGAGATTCCAGACCTTCCCTGGGGTTCCCTCACTTTCACCAGTAAGCAGGAGTCTTACAGAGCCATTCCCAGTTTGGGTCCCTACTCACACACTTTCCAGTGAATACTTTGGTGGACAGAGTGAGGTACTAACCACCTTCCCTTTCAGGAATGGAAGGCTGATTCTTGTATTTGCTAAGAGTATTGCCAGAGAGGACCCTTCCTTAACTGTCAGCCCTCTGTGAGTATTGCCATAGCTGGAAAAAAATCTGTTTTACCAAAGATCATACTACTTTGTATGATTCACCGGCTCAATGACTGATCAGTGTGAAAATATGATAATGTCCAGGCAGGGGCACCTGGGTGGCTCAGTTGGTTAAATTTCAGACTCTTGATTTCAGCTCAGGTCATGATCTCACGATTCCTGAGTTCGAGGCCCCCAACAGGCTCTGCACTGACAATGTGGATCCTGCTTGGGATTTTCTCTTCCTTTCTCTCTCTCTCTCTCTCTCTCTCTCTCTCTCTCTCTCTCTCTCTCTGCCCTTCCCTGGCATCTACTCTCTCTCTCTCATAAAATAGATAAATGAACTTTAAAAATAAATAAATAATGTCCAGGCAGACCAATCTTGGGATAAAGCTGAAGGTCCATTTGAGTCCCAGAGCTTCCCAGGAGATGGGCTGAAACTGTCTTTAGAGCCATATCACATATCACTCATATGATAGGTGTGCTCAGAGCACTCTCTAGCAAATGTCTATTAGGCAAACCTTCCTCTCCTTGTCTCCTTCCTGGTGAATATGAACTGAAGTATTATGGTGATTTTGTAGTTTTTTCTGCTCTTAAGGCTTCCAGATGCCCCATTTTTCTTCTTTCTGCTTTCCACCTCACAGATGCTGGCGTCCCAAAGGATCACAGCTATTGGTGGTTCGTCTCTACCTGCTTATATTTTTGAGGTTTTTGGACATGTCTAATCAGCTGGTTTTATTGTAGAAATTGTTTGTTGTTTTTCAGTGTAGTATCCCAGTTTCTCTCTTTGTTTATTTAGGAATGGTTAGAGTTGGATTCTAGGAGATTCAAAACTGCCTTGTTTCTACTACTGTATTTCTTCAGTGCTCTGTCCTGCCACACATTTTGAAAATATTATCATAAACAGAAGGATGGAAATGAAATGGTAGCTTGAGGAGAAGTGAAGCTGGAAGAGACATTTTTGGGTAAGAGAGTACCATGAGCAATATCCCTTAAATTAACACTAAATTGGATGCTAAGGGAATAATGTGGGAAGTTCATTGAATATTCACTAATGAGACCTGAGTTCAAGTCCTGGTTTTGCCAGGTGCCTTGTAATCTGAATTAATTGCTCATCCCAATTAAATATCAATTTCAGTATTTGAAAAATGCAAACACCTTCTCTGACTGTTCACAGGAGTAATGCGAGATGCGAAGGCTCCAAATGAGTATGAAGCAAGTTAAGAGAGGATTTGTATCTGAAAGCCATGCAGGATGGGCACAACTTGACAAATTCAGCGATGGATGAAATGGACACAGAGCCAATAAACCAAAAGAGACCAACTGGCCAGTGTTAACTCTAGCAACACAATGTATCAAGCAATTCCACGTGGGATAAATGAACATCACTTGGGTGTTTTCAACCTCAGCATCAAAGCTTCCAAAAGGTTCAAACACAGGTTGTATAGCGGTTCATCCATGGCGAGCAGAATTGGCTGATGCTGTTGATTTCAGAAAGCAAATGTGTTTGCTTTTGCAAAGGGAAGGAAGATGAATGAAGGGCAGAAACAAAAGAGCCCAATTCTTCTGCAAATCTTTCAGGGAACTTGCAACAATGAGGACTTTCTCTCCTGAGGAGACAAGGTTCCTAGGAGGAAATATGAAAAAGAAAATGAAAGGAATGGAGAAAATAACATAAGATAAAATAACCTTAGGGCTTTGAGCTATGTCCTCATTCTTGGCTCTGTTTTATGACTTGTTTTTTTAATTTCTATTTTTTATAGTAAATTTTCTGGGGAAAGACAGAGCTTTTTATACTGTAGGCACTCAATCTATATTCACTGCAAAGCATATGACTCCAAGCATTTTTTGCATAGTGATTTTGCAAATTATTTTTTTTAATGAGCTCCTGTCATATAACCAAAAGAAGGATTTGGGAACAAAGCAGATAATTTTACTAAGGAATATTGGCAAAAATCATAAAGAAAGAACTTCAAAATCATGGGGCCTCACATTCTAGAAATACATATCATATCTGGCCATTATTTGGACTTACTCAAGATGGAATGATCCAGTGATTTTGATGATTCATATAGGTGTTCTCATTCTTAAACATTTTTGCGATGCTATACTCTTCTACCCCAGCAGGACCAACAACGTAAACCACAATAGATCTGAAATAACAAGATGCTGCTGGTAGCTAAGACAACCATAGCTGCGAGTAAGATGTAAGGGTTGAGATACAAAAACAGCATCTGTGTCTTGTTAGAAATGCTGTATCCACAAGATGTGACAAACAAAAGTGCCTTTTCCCATAAAAAGTCACAGAGAGAGGCACAATGTCACTGACAGTGGGGAAGATAGAAATATGACCATACCAGAAGGCTAAGGCTTTCTTCTCTTTTCTCATTTCCAAGAATACCAAATGTTGAGCACAGGTTATACAGTAAAAGAACAATGTGGAACATAGAACTGAGGACATGTGCTAGAAGGAATGCAGGTAGGTCATAGAAGGGCTGAAAGAACCCGTAGAAGGGCCTCCATGGAGAAAAGCATGGGAAAAACAAGGTCCCAAGGAACATAAACTCATCAGGAATGAATTGAAAGCTGACACCTGCTTTAGATGATTTTGCGTTCAGTTGTTTAGACTGTGCCAGAAAAATTACAAATCTGATACTAACAAAAATAAATGTCTTGAAGTTGATACCAAAAATATATTGTCAATGATGAGCTTGGAATTCTGTGGGAACAAACAAATTCCTGAAGACTGGAGTCACGCAAATATTGTTTAATTTATAAAAAAGAAGACCAAGGTTAGATACAAGATACATAAAAGCTAGTTATTTGACACCGGAACTTAACATAATGTTTATCACAGAGAATTCATCAGATAAGAAAATGTTGAGTGATTAAATGAATTGGTTGCTAGATAAAAAGCAAGAGTCAATTAAAAAACAAAAACAAAAACAGCAAACCGTACTTGTTCATGGAAAATGAGTCCAGGCCAACTAACCTTACCATTTTTGACAGGATTATTAGATTCAGAAATAAATACATATTTCTTTTACCTGGATTTGGAAAAAATCTCATAGCCTCATTGTGTCCAAGATAAAGAAACATAGGTATTATGACAGTACCATAATTCAATTCATAGGTGATTGCATAAAGCCTAAATAAATAATTAATGAGTCAATGTCAACCTCTACAAAGGTCTCTACTGATGCATCTAAAGATCTTGCTTTTATACGTGTGGTATTCAACATTTTAATTAAACGCTGATCTGATACAGGTACATAAATAGTTGTAGATAACAAGCAATAGGAAATGTTAACTATCTTGAATGATTGAATCAAAGTTCTCCAAGATCCTGACAGTGTCTTGTAAGTATTTGGCTCACATGGATGATTTTTCTTTCTACGGAGCATGTGATAGCATTTTTCTTCTGATTGGATGGTGGAGCTAAGCTTAAGAAGTCAACTATCTGCTATATTTTCTCTGGCTTCACCTTCCTTCCTCAAAATGTTAATATCTAAATTTAATATTCCAGTCTGAAGCATCTTGACTCAAGATTGTCATCCTAAAATTTAGATTTCCCCTTGGATCATATCATATATTTTCATTTTATCCATTTTTCCATTCATCTTTTCACTAATTCATCTAACATTAACCAAGTACCAAATTTGTGCTGGGAAGAGTGAAATTAATCAGGTAGTTCTTGTCCTTCAGAAGATCATAATTGGTAAGTATGGGTACCCCAGAACATTAATAAGTAATTGTAACATAATATGATGAGTTAAATGAGAGAAGTAAACATGGAAGTTATAGGAAGCAAGGAACAGAGAGTGGGATACACTGGGGGGAAAAAAAACTATAGATGTAGATGCAAATGTTTCTGATAGATGTTAAAATTGAATCAAAAACTAAAAACACAATAAACAAATAGTAAAAATTAGAGGCAGAAGTGGGGTGTTAGGATTTTATGGTTGCATAAAAGGCATCTATTCTCTTAGAGACTTAAAGAAGCAAATTCTCCTCTTCCTTCTTCACAAACACTTAAATGTGCAGGCCAGAGACCCAAAATCTTGGCCAGCACTCTCTCTAGTGGTGGACCTATGAACTACCCCTCTACCATTTTCTAAATTGTGAGAACATGAATAAGATCATGCAGGTGAAGGGACCCAGGACAGAAACAAGTAGGCAATTGTTGAATCTGATTAAGAACAAATACTTTGACACTATGGAAATATATTCTTCAAGTAATTCCAATGAGTAAAAAATTATATCAACGAGATTTCACCAACCAAAAACAAACTTACACAGATATTCTGAGACCCTGGAAATTCACACAAAAGTACAGGATCTGACACAGGAAAAGTCTGATTTGATTCCAGAGAATTTGCTAGTTCTGGAGGCTGACAAGTCATTTCAACAATCTGTACCTTAGTTTTTTTAACTGATATAGTTGTGTTGACTGTACGTCTCAGTTGGCCTGGGACTGTTTTGGTTTATGTCAGTTGTCCCAGGTAATTTGTGGATAGCATCTTATTTCACTTCTTAAAGTGCCCCATTTGGGTTATAAATTGCATAGTCACCCTTATTCTATGATCTAAGGATAATGTTCCTTTACCTTTATGGGGAGAATGACAAGAGCCTGGGGGAAAGGAAGTATAGTGATGGCTTAGGTGCTTGGTTCTTGCTTAGTGTGTTTTTACACTGAAACTGTCCCTTTGGGGGTAATCTCTCACTAATGACTCTGATGAATGTTTCTTTCTGTCTTCATTGTGTCATGTTAGGAATGAATGGAGAGAGTGTGGGCTGTGAGTCTTCTCAGAAAATTAACAAAGTAAACTTTACCCAGGAAACAGGAAATCCCTCCTGAATCACGTATTTCCATATAAACCACAACCACTTATAATATTTTTTTAATTACATCTTTCTAATAATCGGGAAACAGACATTTCCACTAAAATTTGAAGTGACATAGAGAAGGAAATAAAAACAGGATAATGAAGGCCTTGTATTTTAGGTTTGTGTTAAGCTGGGCTTCCCCACAGCTGCACATTCAGTTCTTCTAAAAACACAAATATGAAACAACCTTAATATTCTAATAATGAGTGACTAGTGGAGTAAATTATAGAGCATCCATACAATGGGATGTGCTGCAGTCACTAAAAATTATGGTATGGAGCTGTATTTATCGACATGGAAAATTGCTCATAGCATATTATCAACTGAACAATACAGTTACTGGCAAGCAGGTGCAATATTATTGTAAAATTATGTAATATATAGTTTAGGTGTTTATGTGGATATAGAAATGTATGAAATGCTCATCAAAATATTAATAGTGGTAATCTCTGGGTGAAGTGGTTTAAGAGGGCTTTTACCTCCTTTCCTTTTTTTTTTAAAGCAGTAAGTATACTCCTTCTTAGTAAAAACAAAATATGTGCTTTACATGAAATTATGAAAGAAATATCTCTTAGAAGTTGGAATGACCGGTAGGCAGATGATGAAAAAAGGCATTGACATAAAATAGGCAAATAACTAAACCTACACAGAACTACAGCTCTTTCTTCCATGAGCACTGAGCCTTCGTAAGTACCAGTTTTTATGGCCATCCCGACCCCCACCCAAGAAGCAAACAGGACACCCTAAACACTAACACTGCAGCTTCTGTGGATGTCAGCCTTGAAGATGATCCCCATGGCCCCTGGCTTCTTGATAGGATGTCCTTGTATAATCCTGTTCCACTGAGGATGGGCTGGATGTGGTGAGTAGAATAGAATGAGGCCAAAGTGATGAGACCAAGTTATCAGAAGCAGGATGGGATTGCCTTCTATCTCTGTATCATTCATTTTGTGGGAAGCCAGCTGTTATGCTATGAAAACACTTAGTAGCCTAGGGAGAGGCTGAGGGGGTAAGGAACTGAAGTCTGCCCCCAACAGCCAAAGAGGGACTGTTGAGGCATGCCAACAAGTAGATGTCTACAGCCAACAGCCTGATGCAATGTCATAGAGACCCTGAGCAAGAAACCACCCAGCTGAACCATTCCTAGATTTCTGACCCTCTGAAGCAAGGTGAGGTAATACATGTTTATTGTTAGAAGTTGGTACTTTTTTTCTTTTGCATAATTGGTTATAAAGCAATGGATAATGAATATAACTCCAAACACCCTTGACAGGATGTCTTGTCTTGGAAGTGTGTAGTTCAGGAAACCTAAACTCAGCCAGCTTTGGCTTCCATGCTAGGCTCACTCCCTCCTCTACTGATAGAAGATTCCTTGAAATGGCTGTTTATATGTTTTGTTTTGTTTTGTTTTGTTTCCAATTTCTGGTTCCCAGCACTGGGTATCTAAGTCAGATAGCTCAAAAACATGTGACAGTTGATTTTAGGTTGAAAACTTGCCTGGCATTGGGATTCCAGATGCATTGTTTGTTCTGACCTCTGACCCAGGGTCCCTCAGGACCCCTTCCTTCAGAGCAGGTCCATAATCCAAGTTTCTTTTCCACATATACTCCTACAGCTGATAATTCAGAATGTAAGTCACATCTCTTCCCGGGATAAGAGCCCAAAAATTATGGGGTACTTTGTCACTGGAAATGTTGATGATTTACTATTAAATTTCAAAACAAAGAGGAAAGCACTTCCATTTGGATTATGGTGAATAATGGATATTGAAGTTACTCTTTGTCTGCAAAAGCAGCAATAACAAAAAAAAAACTGGATAAAATATATGAAAATGTTTTCAGGCCACCAACAAGCTGTGGTTTGTAAGCAAAGCAAAACACAACAAAAGCACAAAAATAGATGAAACAGATAATAAACAAATAGCAATATGAAAGACTTAATTCCAATGGTATTAATATTTACATTTTATGAAAATGGTTTAAACATTCTAGTAAAAGGCAGCAAATTAGCAGACTGGATAAAGAAACGAAACCTAATATTATGCTGTTAAGTGAAACCTACTTTAAATAGAAAGGTATAAATAGGTGAAAAGTAAAATTATGGGAAAAGATATACCTTGTAAAAATTAATCATCAAAAAACTGAGAGGTATAGTAATATCAGACGATGTAGACTTTAAGACAAGGAATGTTACCAGAGATAAAGGGGAGAATTTTATGACAATAAAAGTCTCAGTTTTTCAGAGAGATATAAGAAACCTAAAATTCATCTAATAGTGGAGCTTTAAAATTCTTGATTAAAAATTGTTAAAACTAAAGTCCTAAATTAAAAGAAAATCAACAATTGCAATTTGAGTTTTTAACATCTCTTTCAGAAATTGAGAGTAGACAAAATATTAGTAAAGGTGTAGAATAACTGAGAAGTATTATTAACTTAATCTAATTGATATTTGTAGAATAACCAAAAGTGTACAGTGTATGGTGTTTTCAACTGCTATAAAAATTCACCACATTAGTTTATATGATGAACCACAAAACAACTCAGCACACACTTGGTAAGTAGATGAAAAGTCTTTAAAATAACCTATGAAATCAAAGAAATACCTTTTAATGTTTAGTACTATTTAGTATTAAGTACTACTAAAACAAAACAATACATGATAACTATAATTTTAAAATAATAAATACAGCGTAATGTATATTATGCAATGAGTATTTATAATATTAAGACACAATGTGGGATGCAGCTAAGCATTGGTTAAAGGAAAATCTAGAGCTTCAAATAATTCTGTGATAAAAGAACATAGGTCTAAAATTAACGATCTACTCTTAACCACCAAGAAGCTAGAAAACTAAGAGTAAATCAAATGCAAATTAACTAGAAAGAAGGAAATAATACAGATGAGAATAGAAATACATAAAAAAACAACAAATAATAAAGTGAAAAAAAGCAAAAGGTGATAATTTGAAAGAAGCCGTAAGATTAAGAGCCCACTAGCTAGACTGATCAGAAAGACAAGGGATGGAGGAACCTGGGTGGCTCAGTTGGATAAGCCTCTGACTTTGGCTCAGCTCAGGATCTCATGGTTTGTGAGTTTAAGCCCTGCATCAGGCTCTGTGCTGGCAACTCAGAGCCTGGAACCTGCTTCAGATTCTGTTTCTCCCTCTCTCTCTGCCCCTCTCCTGCTCATGCTCAGTCTCTGTCTGTCTCTCAAAAATAAATAAATGTTAAAAAGATTTAAAAAAAGAAAGATAAGGGGTGAAACAGAAATTATCCATTTCAGGAATGAAGGAGTGGGCATCCCTAAGAATCCAAACAATAATAAAATAGAGTTAAAGGATGATTATAAAATTCTTTATGCCAATAAACATTACTACTTAAATAAAATAGAAGGATTCATTGAAGGCACATCTTGCCAGAACTATCTCAAGAACAGAAGATCTGAATAGCCTATATCTTTGAGAAAAAGTGAATTTATATTTAAGTATATTTCCACAAAGGAAACTCTATATATAAATGACTTCATTAGCGATCGCTAGCAAATCCTTACAGCAACATAAAAATTCTTTCAGGAAAGAGAGAAAGAAGCACTTCCCAACCATTTTATGAGGCGCCATTAACTGGGACATCACAACCAAACACACATTACAAAAAATAAAACCTCAAGACTGATCTCTCTAGTGCATGGGCACAAAAACCTCTAAGAAAATAATTATTAACAAATAATTTCTGACAATATATAAAAACGAATATACAATGCGATCAAATAAGATTTATGGAAACGATGCAGGACTGGTTTAACATTACAAAATAAATCACTATGGTTCACCATTACTGACAAATAGAAAAAGAAATAACAGAACTACGTAATTATCTCAATAAATGCCAAAAAAATTGATACAAACTCTCAGCAAACAGAGAATCGTCCATTAAAAGATCAATGGGTGGGGCACCTGGGTAGCTTAGTCGATGAAGCATCCAACTTAAAAAAATTTTTTTAAATGTTTATTTTTGAGTGAAAGAAACAGAGAATGAGCAGGGAAGGGGCAGAGAGAGAGACACAGAATTTGAAGAGGACTCCAGGCTCCAAGCTGACAGCACAGAGTCTGACATGGGGCTCAAATCCACAAATCATGAGATCATGGCCTGAGCTGAAGTCTGATGCATAATCAACTGAGCCACCTAGGGGCTTCCAACATCTGACTCTTGATTTCAGCTCAGGTCATGTTCTCACAGTTCATAAGTTCAAGCCCTGCATTGGGCTCTGTGCTGACAGTGAGGAGCCTGCTTCGAATTCTCTTTCTCTCTTCCTCTCTCTGCACCTCCCCCACTTGCTCTTTATCTCAAAATAAATAAATAAGCCTAAAAAAAAGAAAACAAAAGAACAATAGGTAAATAAATTGTGACACATTTCTACAGAGAGATACCACTCAGATATAAATATGTAGATACATATGTATTTCTGAGTGGCATTTCACTTTATATGTATATGTGTGTATGAATGGCAAACTACTGATACATGAGATAAGGTGGATGAATCTTAACAACATTATATTGAGCTAATGAATTCAGACCAAAAGGAGTACATATTGTAAGATCCCATTCTGTTATAGGCACCACTTCATCTCTGCTGATGGAAATCAGACTAGTGGTTGTCTCAGAGTGGGGGTTCAGGTTAGATTTTTCTCAGTAAGTGGTAGCTAGAAATTTTCTGGGTTGTTTCATACGTGCTCTGTCTTGATTAGGGAGAAATTACATGCATATGCATATGTTAAGAAATCTTGCAATGCCCCGTTAAGTTTCTGTATGTATTGTATGTTGTTGTCTTAGTTAACTCAGACCTTCATAACACAATACCACGGACTGTGTGTCTTAACCAACAGAAACAGTTTTTTCCCTCACATTTCTGGAGGCTAGTAGTCCAAGATCAGGGGTCTTCAGAGTTGATTTACAGTGAGAACTCTCTTCATGTTTGTAGGAAACTACCTTCCTCATGTGTCCTCACATGGCCTTTGCTCTGTCCCCCTATATATAGAGCTGGAGGTCTCTAGGATCTCTTTCCCTCCTCCAAGGACACCAGTGCTGTTGGATTAAGACCCCACTCTGATGACGTCATTTAGCCTTAATGACTTCCTTAAAGGGCTTATCTCCAAATGTGGTCACTTTGGAGATATTATTTCTAGAGATACAAAGACTTTATAATATTCAGGGTCACATTTTTATAAATGAGAATAGTAAAAAAATACTATCTGAAATATCAATCAGAGGAAGCAGATTTAATGCCTGATATTAACACAATTGAGTTATTTGACTATGCTGGCCTTACCAGCAATAATATTTAGTCAAGGAAGGAGTCAAGTATGAGGTAACTTCCCTTTAAATAAGGCTTTGATTTGGCTGGGTTAAGGCAAAGCCACATTTCCCACTATAAATTACAATTCTCACTAATCCATATGTCCTTCTGACAATTAGCATATTATTTCAAATTCTGAATCAATCACCCACCCCCACATGTTACACATGTGAAAAATTACTATTTGATAAAATCGAACTCAATTCTATAGAGTCAAAGTTGCACAGGAAATAAGTTCTTGAGGGCTGGGAAAATTTGTCCAGTTCAAAAAATTAGTACTTATTTTTTTTCCTCCACAGGGATAATTGTGTAGAGGTCCATGAGAAATGCTTTTCCAGGCCTCCTGCCATGAATATCCCCTGTACTTAGACTGGAAAGGCAAGATCCTTTCTTCTGTCCTCGCATTAAACATATCTTGAGCATACCTTCTGTTTCTAAGCATTAGGACAGGTGATGGAGGGAAGAGATGAATATATTCTCTACCATGACAATTCTCACATGTAAACAGATCTTGCCATGGGGTGTGTGGGACTCTGCCTGTGCCTGACAAGGAGAATGGATGTGTGAGTTCCTACGGTTCACGTGAACTGTAGTTGGCTTGGTGGGGATAGACTAAAGAATGGCAAGAGGATGCCAGGTTTGAGGAAGAACATGAAATACTGCAAGGCTTGAAAAGAGCATGGCCCATTTTCTAGAACTCAGCAGATCAGCAAGCCTTTCTGGCAGACAAGAGAAGGTAAGGGGAGGAAAGGTAGGGAGAAGGCAGACTATGTTAATCAGTGTTTAATATCATACTAAAGAATTTGAGCTTTTTTTTCTTTCCTTTAGACTTTAGAGAACTCCAGGGAATTTTAAGCAGAATCCTGTAATGAGATTTTTGTCTCAGAAAGGCCTGGGTGTCCCCTATGTGGAGGGTAGGTTGAAAAGGATCTAGCTGTGAAATCATTGTTATTGTGCAAATGGGTTATAAAGAGGCCAGCTCTAGAGTTGTTTGCAATTATTCCATTAGTTGACTCAATACTTCACAGAATACAGAAACCAGGTAATGAGACAGATGCAGAAGGTGTATCAGAGAATGTGTTAATATCTCTGTCCTTCAAGAATTTATAAAAGAATGCGTGGGTGGCTCAGTCGGTTGGCCTCCGACTTGGGCTCAGGTCATGATCTTGCGTTTGTGGGTTTGAGCGAGCACACATTGGGCTCTGTGCTGACAGCTCAGAGCCTGGAGCCTGCTTCCGATTCTGTGTCTCCCTCTCTCTCTGTGCCTCCCTGCTCATGCTCTGTCTCTCTGTGTCTCAAAAATAAGTAAAACATTAAAACAATAAAAAAATAATTTATAAGGAAGGCAGACAGATGATGGGTACTCATACATGTCACAGGCTCCCTGGCATTTTTCATGGTTACTCCATCTTCAGTATCTTAAATGAGCAAAATAATTAAAATAATGATGTCTCACCTTTATTAAGCATTTTGTAATTTCCAAATAGGCATATCCTTACATGTATGTGAGCCTCACAAAAGCTTCTGTAAAGGAGGAAGACATCCTGGGAAGAAACTGGAATTTAGCCAGAGAAAATTATTTGCATGAAAGCCTAATAATAGCCAGGAAAAGAGCTAAAGACAGTCTTGCAACTTCTAGTTTAGTCCTTGTTTCAGGCCACTGCACAGCTTCACTTATTAACTTATCGCCAGCATCTTCATTTTCTGTGACTCTTCAGATCCTGATTGTTTACCCAGCATGAGGCCCATCCGACCTCTCCTTTCCCATGGGTGTCCTGGTGACAGCCAGCCTCCTGGTTGTTATGTGGCTCCCGGGCTGTGCTCTGTGTCATCTGTGTCTTCCTGATTCTTGTTTGTCTCACTTTTCTCTGACCCACAGAGGGTGTGCCCCAATCTTGGGGGCCCTCTTCTGCTCCTTTTGATGATCTTCTTGTGCATTTGAACTAAATGAAGAGGCCTATATAACATATTGGAGGATTTCTTTTCAAAATCAGTATTCCATTTAATTCTGAGCTTAGGTTCTTGAATTACATTTATGTCTTTTGCTTCCTTTTATTTTTTAATGGAATTCAAGTGCAATTGTATTATTTATAATCCTTGACCATGGACTTTATCATTGGTCCATGGATTACTCTAAATCTAAAAAAAAAACTTTTTTAAGTTTATTTATTTTGAGAGAAACAGAGACAGTGTGAATAGGGGAAGAATGGAGAGAGAGGGAGAAAGAATCCCAAGCAACGTCCATATATCAGTGTAGAGTTCAATGTGGGGCTTGAACTCACAAAACTGAGAGATCATGATCTGAGCCAAAACCAAGAAAGAGGCAGACTCCTAACCAACTAAGCCACCCAGGTGTCCCTCTTTTAAAATTTTTCAAAAGATAGTTAGTTACTTTGAAATCATGTTATAAGCATCTATGAATCCACAAGTCAATGTAGAACCTTCACAATAACTGTAAGGAATCTTCTTGAATCATTTTGCTTATTTCACCCCATTCAGAAAAAACACCATCCCAAAGTCTCGATGTATCATTTCTTTACTTTCCCATCTTATTTTTTTAATATTCAAGAAGTTACTTATTTGTAAATGAATTATTTTAAACTTTCTAATAAAGAGTTTATTTATGTTGTATATAATATTTTGCAAGTGAGTTTCTCATTGAGACATATTGCTATGGTTCATCTATCTTGTTTTTGTTGCTGTACTCCATTTGTTTTTAGGGATATAGTACGATCAACTAAATAAACAGCAATTTATTCATCTGTTACGCTGTCTATGAGCACTGGGTTGATTTCAGTTTTTGCAAATTTCAAAGAAGATATTGTGAATAAGATCAGACATGTTTAGAATGTTCCCTTGATTCTGTATGGAGAATTAAAACTTCTATTTGGCATGGTATTTAAATGTACAAATTTAACATAATTTCCAACTATTTTTAAGTGACTGAACCAATTTTTACATCCATCAGAAATATATAACCAATCTTGTTTTTCTTAACTTTCTGAAAACTGATATTGTCAGACATTTTAATTTTTGCTAATCAAATAAGCATAAAATAATAACATATTTTGGTCTTGAACTAATGGGATTGAATATCTTTTTGAATTCTATAAGCCATATGAGTTTTCTCTTTTATTACAAACCTCTTTAAATTGTTTTCCATGTTTCTGTTGGGCTGTTGTGCTTTTCTTATTAACTTGTACCAATTCCTAGTATATTTTTTTGTTGCTTATACTAAACATATCTTCTCTCAACTTGTAGCTGATTTTAAGGGATCAGAATGGTGTAGGGTAACACACATGAGTTTGGAGACAGACTGAGCCAGTAAACTCTAATGTTGTCACTTAACTCATTGTGTGAAACAACTAGCCAGTGAAAGCTGCCTGTCACATACAAAGTGTTCAAGTCATAAGCAAAGCCTTTGTTATCGTATGCAAAGGGGTCATGGCATCATGCTGATAATGACAACTAGGAATCAAAGCATAGAACTGAGCTGTTATTATCTATCAGATACTGTGCCAGACAGAGATGACACATGCTTAATCTGCCAATGAATACAGTATAGTGTGAGGAGGATGAATCAATTATTATTGGGTAACAGTAATTGATAAGCCTGGCATTCTTAGATAGGCATCCAGCCTAAAATGAACTTTACCAAGAAAGGCTGGCATTCCAGTCATTTATTTATTCAATCATATTTTCATTCATTCATCAAATATATAATGAGTACCAACTATAAACCAGGTTCAATGCGAAGAACTATGTTGCTAGTGTTTTAAACAGAATTAATATGATTTAGTAAGTGGTTTGCCTTGGGGAAGAGAGAGACAATAAAGAGTTAAGGGACTCCAAGGTTTACAGCTACATCAACTGTATTTACCAGGAGGATTGCCACTGTCTGGGTTTCGTTTTAATCTCCTTTAATTCAGAGAACTTAGCCCTAGTAAATTGTCTGTACTTTAATAAAATGACTCTGGCAGATTTTTCTTCTCAAGTTTCCACTCTCTTCCTGCAATGGGATTGCATGTCCCGTTGACTGTCACATGACCTTCCCCATGGCAGAAGTATATACCTGTGGCTTTCTGACATGTGCTTGTCCATGTGACATGCTTTGACCAATGGGATTTGAGCTGACCTGATGTTCTCCTAGCAGAGTAACCATTTTAGGTGCCATCTTCATTTTTTTTGGCTCAGGCCTCTTTGCTTTTCTGCCCACAGTCCAGGCAGGGAAAGCTCCTGTGATATGGAGGACAGGAGAAACAGAAGCACGGAGAAGAGCTGAGCAGAACAGTTGCCAACCTACAGTCAACTGGCAGAAGACCCTGAAACCCTGATGTACCCCTGATTGTTCTTCATAGCAACTCAAATATCATCTCCTCCAGAATGTCTTTGCCACACTTCCTTGTATCTTTTTACTTTGCGATCTATGTTCTTCCTAAATTCAGGAACCCATCACTTTCATTTTCCTCCCTTTGTCCATCAGCATGATGTCTGTTATGGAGGTACTCTATGAAAGGTAGCTAACAAATGGATTGATGGGCAGGGGTGCCCGGAAGACAACACTTGGATTCTCATGGACAAATGCTCCAGCATTGTTTTTTATACATATTTAATTCTAAGTATTGAGTTTCAAAAATTACTCAGTGATCTACAGGAGAAAAGTAAATGGAGACTGGGCTGACATAGGAAATATAAATATTTACACAACAGAGTTTGTTCTAAAAAAATGTACACTCCAAAGTATTTTGTCATAACAAGCACATCGTAGCATGATGGCTTCTTATGCTTTTACTTTATGTTCATTAATTTGGTCAGTCAACAAATATTCATGAAGTGACTCATGTACTGTAACCCAAGTTCCTCTTAGAGCTGAGGTAACCAATTACCCAAAAGGAAGAAAGTTTTATCTTGTTCAAAATTAATGACCCATGACCAGCAAATCAATGATCTTCAGGGGATAGGGACTTCCTGGAAACAAAATAAGTTGTTGATTGTCTGGAAGGTGCTGGTTTTTATTCTTTTAGGTTCAACATGGACAAAAAAGAGGAATTTCTGCACAAGGAAGGATCCGAACTTTTCTAGAGTGTTTGTTCATGTGCGTGAGTGTGTATGTGTGTGCAGCTGAGTGTTTCTGTGGCAGAGAAGGGTATGTTTGAATGTATCTGTGTGTATGTGAGAGAGAGATCCCAGACCCAGGAATTCCATCTTGAAGAGCAAAAGTACACTTCACAAGAATCTACCGACCAGTGATATCTGAGGAGCCTTGAAATTGGCAAAGTAATTTAAAATTTATTACTTTATGCTGCACATCTTAATCCTTTTGAGGAAATGTAACTGAAATAAATATGACTGACATGGATTGAGGAATTTCAGTGTGACTGCTTCTGATCAAAGTGCTTTATAGCTTTTTAACTTGATTAAACCTCATATCAACCACATAGCATAAACTCTATTAGTATCTATTAATATTATTTTGTCAATATTACAATCAATTAATATGATCAGCATTAAAGAGGAAAGGACATTGAACCATTGGGTATTTTAGTGACCTATCTACGACCAGATACACCTGGAGTGTGTGGCCTTAGGATTTGAATCTAGGCACTTCTTGGCTCCAGAGCTAAACCCTTACTTATTCCAAGATACTGATGCTGTCTCATTTGTTATCATCCAACCTGTAAGTGGAAAACAGAGTTTGAACCTCTCAGTCAAAATCAGGCATTTTAATCATTCTTGTTTTTAAGGCTCCCATCCCTGGCAGCAACTGTAACTTATAAAAGTGCATTTATCATTATTTATTGGCAGCTCAACAGCTGGGTCAAACAAGTAAAATTACTGTCCTCCACCTCACAGATGGAAAACTGGGGTTCAGGCTCAGGTCATTCAAGATATTCACCTGTGGTCACACCAACTGTTAGCAACAGCCATGATATTGGCAACCCAGACACAAGGTTCCTAAGCTGGTGTGCAATCTATGGGTCATGAGTTCATGCTCTTCTTAGTGAGCTCTATCTACGAACATGGTGTCATTTCTAACCTCACTCTAATAAAATGGTAAATTAGATAAACCAAGATAACCTAGAGTTCCTCTACAAACAAGCCATGGTCACAGCCCCAGTTACAGTGCCAGGTGCAGACAGCTCGGAAATGGCCAAGATTTGGGGATGGCAAAGTTTTGGGATATGCAGGTGAGCATGGCGCCTGAAGCCCATGTGGGCCAATATGTTGGTATAGCCAAGCAAATGGAAACAATAGAGTGTTTGCCATGCTGGGAGTCAAGGAGATGAAAGTCCACAGAGGCAAATGTGCAGTCCCTGTTGGAATTAAGTGAAAAAGACACTGATAGGTGCCACTGAATTAAAAATGCTGTCTCAATGAACTGAGGGTTGAGGGGGAAGGGGGAGGGGGGAAAAGAGGTGGTGGTGATGGAGGAGGGCACTTAAGGGGAAGAGCACTGGGTGTTGTATGGAAAACAATTTGATAATAAAATATTATGGAAAAAAATAAAAAAAATTAAAATGCTGTCTCAGCCTCATGCCTGTTAACTCTTTCATAGAAGCTTCACTTCTGTGTTGGGTTAAATATAGCCCTCCTTTACACTGAAATCCCAGGCTGATCCATTTCACATGCAAAGTATATACAGTTGACTTTTACTTTGCTGAGCTATGCTATTGCTGAGTTATCTCAAGTTCAAGGCCTATTACATAGCCTTGCTGAAGTGGCACAGGCAATTTAGGGGCTACTTCAATCGCTGATGAGTTCAGTTTCTTTTCTTTTCAGTCAGTTTTCGCTCACGAGATTAGCCATCCGACCATTCTAACTACAAAATCCAAAGCTAGATCTTCTGGTTGCTTGATATTTTTCTCCCCAGCTCCCTACAAAACTAATAGGATTAGTATCACTGTTTCTGTTTTAGGGAGGAAGATACCAAGGCTGAGAGAATTTTAGATACTTGCCTGAGGTCACACAGTGAAGGTGTAGCCCACTCCGATGACAGTGCAGGGATTCGAGGCTTTTGCTTATACAGGATAGTGGGTCTTGATAATAAAGCTGCAGATAATTCTGCCACATGTTAGTGAAAATCCAGAATTTACAAGGGTCTGAAGTAGTTTAGAGTCTATGCTTTCAGGCTCATGTTATATCAGAGCCAGCTCTATGAATACTGTCACCTCCTAGTGACCCTCCTCAACAAGCTTGGCTCTCAGGCCTTTGCCTATTCCAGCAATGTCATCTCCTACCCTTTCCCAGTATGCACTGGACCTTATGTCAAATGGAATGACTTGGAATTCCAAGCTGCAACCATGTTCTCTCCTGCCTCTGCATTTACTGTCCCTTCTGTCTTCCTTGTGATCACTACGTCCTATGCCTGGTGAATATCTTCTCTCTGTGGTTATTCAGATTATATGTCAACTAATCAAATATGCCCTTTTGATTCTTGCTGTCCAGGTGTAATGCTATACTCTTGAGGTCTAGATGGGGTAACCAGTTGACCCAGCCTGCCAGGGACTGAGGGGTTTCCCAGGATTTGAGACTTTTGGGATGAAAATGAGGCACTCCTGGGCAAATATTTGCTCATATAAGATGGAGAGGAAGAAGTTGACTCCACAGTGACAACCTGTCATCCCCAGGCATTTAAATGTAGCCTCCTCTGGGTTTCTTGGTCCTTGCCTCCACATTTATCTCATTGCTCTAATTGTTCTCTTACAAAATTGTTTTTTTAAAAACTGTTCATCTGTTAAAAAGACTAAAATCATATTGGGGAAGATGGAAGGTTTGGAACATATTTTACTCATCTTGGCTCCTGGCTCTGGAACCAGCACATAGTGAGTATTCTTTAAATGCTTACCAATGATTTTGTGGGAGAGACTGTACATTCCCTCTAGGGACTTGGGAATTAGATAGTGGATGTTTTATTTTTTTTAATTAATTAATTAATTTTTTTAAGTTTATTTATGAGAGAGAGAGAAAGACAGACAGAACGAGCTGAGGAGGGGCAGAGAGAGAAGGAGACACAAAATCTGAACCAGACTCCAGGCTCTGAGCTTAACTCATGAGTTGTGAGATTATGACCTGAGAGTCAATGTCAGACTCTTAATGAACAGAGCCACCCAGGAGCCCCAGACAATGGATGTTTTAATAAGACAGGAGCATTCAGTGCCTTGTGACTATTGAAGGACTCCTGAACTCTGATATGCTTCATTCTCTAAGGTCCTAGAAATTTCTTTTGGAAAGCAAATTGGGACAGTATCAGATTGGACAGTAACATAAAATACATAATACCTAAAAGACAGAAGAGGAAGGCCTGTCAAGAGAGTAATTATAATGAATGAGAGATAAAACATATGTGTGGAGGGGTTATACAATAAAGAATGTCTAATTAATGCGTTTTAAAACTTTAAATACTTGATTATTACAGCAAGGATATAGTGATTCTCAGTAAAGGTATGGTTATAACTAGCCACACACAAAAAAGAAACAGAAACAAGAAAAAAATTGGTACCCTGCTCCGGATTTTACAGGCAAATTTCAGCAAAAAATCAAGATAAGAGTTGATTTCAAGCTAACACAAACTGTCCCAGAGAACTGGTAAACAGGTAATCCCCCTAATTTATTTTATGAGTCCGAGATAATCTTGGTATCAATCAGGCACAGGCAGATGACAAATAGAAATTATGTGGCAATTCCACTTATGAACATAAATATACACATTTTAAGCAAAATATTAGCACACTGATTCCAATAATTTATGAATAAAATCAAGACTGACTTAAGTGTATTCCTGGAATGCTGGTATGGCTTAATATTAACAAATACTTTAAAGTAATTCACTTCATTAATTCATTAAAGGAGATGCACCGCAAAATCACTTCAACAGATACAGGAAAACATTTGCTAAATTAATTAATGTTTTAAAACTTATAGAAAATGTAAAACTGTGAGAAAAAAGTATAGGTAGGAATTTTAATAATTCTGGATCTGAGAAAGAGAATATTTTACACACAATACAGAAACACAGATTATAATATAATTAATTCTATGGCAAAGACATCATAAAAAAGTAAAAAGAAAGGTCGTAAATGAGATGTACGATACACATAGGCAGGAAAAGATTAGGGTTCACAACTTATAACAGTTCTGGGCTTTACTTCTGCTCAGCACTAGCATGTGAATATAAATATTTGCTCATCTGTCCCCCCTTCCCCACTGGAGATAGCGAGCAACATGTTGTGAACTCGGTCTGGAGCATTTCCACATCCGCAGCACCTAGCACACTACCTGGCATGTATTGATGTATGGCCAATGTTTATGGAATGATTAGAAGGCACAGGCACTGTGCTGAATCCCTTTCAGTGGTTTACTAATTGCTAACCATCCACATCACTCCAGGCTTTAAGTTGAAACAATACAAGCTATTTTAATCAGTTCAAGCTGCTATCATAGAACACCACAGACTTGGAGGGGAGGGGTGCTTAAATAACAAATATTTATTCTCACTGTTCTGGAAACTGGAAAGTCCAAGATCAAAGCTTGGATGGACGCAGTACTCAGGGAGGGTTTTCTTTTTGATCTGCAGGTGGTGGTCTTCCAGTTGTACCCTCACATGGCCAAGAGCAGAGAGGAAGGAGACAAGTGCTCTTGTGTCTCTTCTTATAAGGACTCTAGCCTCATGACCTAATTGTCTCTCAAAGGCTCCACCTCCTAATAATATCCCATTGGGGGTTAGGGTTTCAACATACGAATTTTAGGGAAACACAAAATGGAACCCACAACACAAGTAAACTAAAACTACTTCAAGTGGAAAAATATTTACTGAAAAAATAATGATTCCCAGATTTCTAGGAAGACTGGAGAACCAGACTCAGGAAATGGTGGGAAGGAGGGCAGGCTTATTAGCCATAGCCACAGTGCAAAGACAGCTAGAGAACCAATCCAAGGAGGACCTGAGGGCAGTGGCACCTGCTGCCAGCATTGCATATAGGACCTCCATTGTGTTGAGAGCTACTCCTGGCAAGGTGATGTTCTTGCTCTTCCCATTGCCCATTGGAAAATAAAATTCTTCACTCTCATCACAGATCCTAGATACACACTTCTGAGCTGATGGATAAATTTGCACAACTTCACCTTCATTTACCTGGGAGCTTGGAAAACAGAATCTGGACCCCTATTAACCTGAGCTGACAGGCAGGGATTATGTAAACTTAAGCAAAGGATTTAGATGCTGGGCAACTGATAAAATGCCAGATGTTCACTACATAGCCCTTTATCTTTTGACCACTGAAACATTATTTTTCTTCTATGTCTAAGGGTATAGTTCGGAGAAGAGAAAGAGGTTCTCAGATTCATCTTCAGAACAGAATAGAGCAACAACAGGCTCAAGCCAAGAGCTTCTCAAGATGGATGGTAATTCTTCAAGAAACACTTGGAAATGTGTCAAGGCTCTTTTCAATCCATTGGGTGAACTAACCAGAGTTTGACAGCAGGAGAAAGCTAAGTGAAAGGACCCACAGTGAACAGAACAAACATGTGGCAAAAAAATTGTCTTACTGCATGTCCATCCTGCCTTGAGGAACTATTGGACCTCACCACCCATGAGGGGGCATCTGTCAGTGCAGCTGGTACCACACTCAATGAAGAAGCCCAGCGCCAGGCCAAGCAGGCCCTTGAGGGATGTCAAAGACACACTATCATCTGGACAAGATAAAGGGAGAATAGATTGATCTGAAAATATTTCCACTATGAGTCAAATGTGGACCTGGAATCTAGTCTATTGGGGTTAAATTTCTCCTGACTAAATTCAGGAAAATTAAGGTCCCTTAATGGGGTCCTTAAAGGGTAGACTAGGCCTCAGCATTGTAGACCTAAAAAGGCCCGAGGCTCCCTAGTGTTTAACCAATTCCCCTGTGTTGGGGGAAGTCTTACCCTTAATTAAACTCATCAGCAACTGCATTTCCTGTTCTTTTTTATTCTATTTCCTGTGTGTGTTAACACAAAACTCTCTAGACATTATATAGCTAGGGAGATTTTATTTCATACAGTGACTTTTCATGCTGGGCTGATATGGACTGCGTAACAGTAATAGTCATTGTGTTTACAATTGTGGCTAATTTTAGTGACCATATTATTAGCTCTGAATACTCTCTCTCTCTATATATATATACATATCTTATTATATATGTATATGTGTGTATAAATATAAATATAAACTCTCTTGAATATGTATAATCCTTATTCTTAGCATTTAAGGCTTTTCATGATATTGTTTATGGGATTGTAAAGTAACTAGAATTTGTAGTTATAACTTCCAGCATTCTTTTCCCTATGGATGTAATAAAAAAGTCATAACAATAATAACTGATGTTTGCATTGTGCTTGATGGTTACAGAACATTTTCAAATCTTACACCCCAGTGAAGTAAGCTTTACTAATCATGCCCCTGCAGTTCACACAGCTCATATCACTTGGGCAAAGCAATGCCATTTACACAGGTTAAGCCAAGACGTGAGGTCAGGTCTTGCGTCTTCCAAGCCTGTGGTTGTCACAGCATGCCAACTTCTTCCTGTGAGTATTGTTTTGAAACCCCATTATCTCCTTCAAACGCAGAAAATCCAGTATCTCCTTCCTCTCCAAGGGAAAAGAACCCTCAGGAGTGTTTGTTCTTTATTCATTGACTATCTCTAAACTGGAAGAGAAAACACAAAGCACGTCGTTATATTAGAAAAATTGTGATTTCTCTCCTCCCTGTTTACACCGTCACTTGTTGTAGAACAGGCTTCCAGTGTGAGATGGGAACATTGAACCTGACACAGCATGAATAGGTACAAAACTCTTAAAGGGAGCAGTGGACCCATTGGTGTGTGTGCAGTAACTATTCTCCAATGTTTGATGATTTTCTGAGCTGCTGGCGATTTGAACAGCACTTAGAAGGAAGGAGCTGAAAGAAAACACAATAGCTATGTTGACCTAACTTCTGAATAAAGGAATTTTCAGAATCCCTCAAGAAAGCCTGCAGTAGATAGTGGGCATAAGATGGAATATTGTTCTGATGAAGGTCATACACATGTTGTGACTTTTTCCGATCTACGGGGCATGTATGGAATCTCTTAATGCTTACTTCTGGTTTAATTTACATCACCAGTGGTTGACATTCTCAACAGGTTTATTATATATTTATTTTAATTTTTTAATGTTTTATTTATTTTTGATACAGAGAGACACAGAGCATGAGACGGGTAGGGGCAGAGAGAGAAGGAGACACAGAACCAGAAGCAGGTTCCAGGCTCTGAGCTAGCTGTCAGCACAGAGCCTGACGCGGGGCTCAAACCCAGGAACATGAGATCTGACCTGAGCAGAAGTCGGAGGCTTAAACGACTGAGCCATCCAGGTGCCCCTATTATATATTTAAATGTTGGCCTTCTCTACAGAGTTTCTATGTATAAAAATAAGACAATATCAGTCATATGATGTGATTCATCATCGTTTAACTCTTACGTTTATTGGTGTCAACATTTTTTAGATACCAAGAAATTTTTATGCATTTGATCCTAAAAACTAATTGAGGCAAGGTATTAGGCATATAAATATTTTCAAAATACAAAGAAAGGGCTGTCAATTTTAGAATTTTCTCAACTACAGGATCTTCCCAATTTCTTTCTTTAAATGTTTTTTTTAAGTTTTTTAGTGTTTTATTTATTTTTGAGAGAGAGAGAGAGAGACAGCATGAGCAGGAGAGGGTCAAAGAAAGAGGGAGACACAGAATCTGAAGACAGGCTCCAGGCCCTAAGCTGTCAGCACAGAGCCAGATGTGGGGCTTGAATCCATGAACCATGAGATCATGACCTGAGCAGAAGTCGAACACTTAAGCAACTAAGTCACCCAGGCACCCCTCTTTAAATGTTTTTATTTATTTTTGAGAAAGGGAGCATGAGCGGGGGAGGGAAGACAGAGAGAGACTGAGAGAGAAAATCCAAAGTGGGCTCTGCTCTGCATTGACAGCACAGAACCCAAAGTGGGGCTCAAACTCAGGAACCATGGGATCATAATCTGAGCCTAAGTCAGATGCTCAACTAACTGAACCACTCAGGGGCCCCTCCCTTAATTTCTTTCTAATAAGTTATAGCCTGTTAAGTATCAACAAAGGCTAACTGAAGGCATATAGAGTAAGTAAACAGACATCAACCACAGAAACAAAAATAGTAAAATCTTCCCCCTACTAACTTGTCCCTAGATCCCATTATAATAGTATGATTTTCACATTGCATTCATGTATCATAATCACATTTTTAAATTGTAAACACTTTCCTATTTTATATGATGAATTTAAAAGTGTTATAAAATTATTACATCACAGAGTTCTATAAAGAGACCTTGATTTCCAGGAGTGTTATCTCATAAATGAGTTCCTGATGCGTTGAACTCGATATGAAAGGCAGTAGTGGTTTATAGTTTGCAGTGTGCTTTCTGAAATCGAGGCTGTCTTAGCAAATCAGTCAGATATGATAATCCCCTTGTGCATAAATTGAAAGTGTGGAAGAATAAAGAAACACAGATTTTCGGCATGACATGCCTTGGGAGGTGAGGAAGGGGCTCATGAAGCCTGTCTGTATTTTCTTTGCAAACGGAACTCCAAGACATTTATGTTTCTTGGCATATGGTAAATGCTTATGAAAATGGGATAACACTCCACCTGCTTCTCAGGAGTGAGTTACTGAGTCTGTATTCTGTGCCACACAACATGCAAAGCACAGCACGGATCCCGAGGA
>NC_043700.1:186621824-186633782 GCF_006229205.1 Suricata suricatta | reverse complement strand
CTGTGGGTCTTTGAATAACAATAATGATGAAAAATCAGCCTCCCAGGCATCTATTATTTTAGGCTTGACCTCTTGTGCCTGCATTTCATGTCCTTCCTTGCTGGCCTCCAAAGCAGTCACTAGACCTGCCCCTTCATTTCTCTGAATTGGCATATTGTTCTTTAGAGATTCTCCTCTTGACCCCAGTTTTTCAATTACTTTTTAAATACTCCTGAATTTCTTATTTTTGCATGCCTGTTATTTTCTCCAAGTACCTGTAGGATGTTAATGCAAAAGATAAATTACTTTAAATGCATTAAAAATACAGTAAATTGGAGTTAAAAACACATGAAGTTTGCCTTGAAAGTCTCCAGTTCAAGGTCTGATTGTATCCCTGGTTGTTTAAATGACATTGGACAGACCCCTGTCATGGGGTGAGTCTCGAGCTTTCCATTTGTGAATCTGGATAGGAACTGATATCCTTCATACTTTTCTAGCTTTCCTGTGGGAATAAGTGCACAGTAGCTAGGAAAACAAGATACTGTGAAATTGCCGGTAACTTTGTTCTGCATTATAACCATTAATAATGTCACAATAATGGTTGTAATTTAAATAACACTTATTGTGAGCTAGCATTGTTCATAAATTAGCTGATTAATCATTAATCTTCATAACGAATGTGTGAGGCAATTATATTTCCTTCCATGTTACAGATAAAAAACAATTAAGAAGCCAGGAGATGAGGTAATATGCCCAAATCTCATAGTAAGTGAATCTGCTGTGGTGGAAAAATGAATATTGGACCCCAAAGTTCTTGCTCTTAACCAACATGGAACTTGAAGTGAACACAAAAGTTTACATCTTTATCAGACCAGAGAAGACCTACACATTCTGTGTTTGCCTCACACATTTTAAAGTTTACATCTAAACGTAATGCCCTGAAGGACAGTTTTCCCTTTTTTGTCACATTTTATTCTTAAAAAAAATTAACTAAGCATACACAGATAATTTACAAAGTTATTTTCAAAGATCACCAAGACCTAATCCATACCACAATTTCTACATACAACCTCATCCAAAACAGTTAGAACAAACAGAAAAAAAAAAAAAAGTAAGAATATGGAAAAATAAAATCCAAAAGCTAAAGCTAATATAACAGAGAGAGACAGAGAAGGAGAGAGAGATAAAACCTTTCACACAAACAATAAAGAATTTTTGTTCTTTAGGGATAATTATAAATTTTGTTTGCAGACTAAACTATAAAGTAAGCCTCTTTTACTTTCTAAAAATAAAAATCCTATGGATCATATTAGTAAGCACAATGAAAAGTGAATTAGGAGTGAAAAGAAAACTAAAATGTATTATTTCAAAATTTAATAAGATAAAGGCAAAATTACAATGGAAATTGCAAACTATGTTGATCAGAATCACAATGAAGACAGCATAGCAAATCTGCAGTGTTACAGTTAAATTGGTTTCAAAGAACAAATGTGGGGCTTAAATGTACAGAAGGAGGAGGAGGAGGAGGAGGAGGCAGAGGAGAAGGAGGAGGAGAAGAAGGAATAAGAAGGAGGAGGAGAGGGGGAAGGGCAAGGGGAGGAAGAAGAGGAGGAGGAGGAAAAGAGGAGAAGGAGGTGAAAGAAAGAATGGGAGGGGAAGGAGGAGAGAGAAGTGAGCAGGGCAGGGGGAGAGGAGAAAGGATTCAGAGCTCTTCCTAGGTATGGAGTATAAGGATGCAGGTCTGAACCAAACTAACTCTAACAGGCTTCAAGCTTCTCCTCTGAGCTTGGAGGCCTAGGTATCAGTTTCTCAGAATTATTAGACAATAGCAGGGCACACATTGCCCAAGGAAGGAGGGACCACCCTTGTAACACCCAATCAGGAAAGGCCAGCTAACACTTTTAACATTTCTAAGGGCGGGCCTAAAGATAGAAGCTATAGATAATCACCTATTGCTTGACGCTAGTCACGCCCTATGTGAGGGTCCAGGGTCCTGGGTCCACTCTGTGATTGGTCAATACTCTAAATGTTGTCATTGGCTTCCACCAAAAGTATCAATGTATGGTTAAAGTTACTGCCAATATTGATAGGTGATAGTGATTGGACCCCTATACCTGTGTCGCAATTCCTGTAACTCCTCCTTCCCAAACCCATAAAGGCCCTACCCCACCTTTGTTCAGGGCTCTCCACATGGATCCACCTCGTTGGTGAAGTCTGTGAGCCCGAGTTTATATGCCCGTAATAATAAAGCCCTTTGCTTTTGCGTGCATGACTCAGTCTCCATGGCGGTCTCTGGTTTTTGAGGATGATATTGGAAACTTGAGTATAACAGGAGGAATTGTCTTTCCACAGACACAGTGGAAAATAGGAAAGGATGGGAGGCATATGGGTCACATTTTATGTTTGGTGATCAGTAGTTGAGGGAACTACCTAATGTTCCAAAGGGCAAACTGGATATTATTTCTGGGCATACTGTTGAGAGTTCCAGGAAGGTAGGACTGAGGTTATAGACTGTAATGTTCAGAGGCATTAACTGACTTTCTCAAAAGCATGTGGCTCTCATCAGGGTTAGTGTTTAAATATGACCTTCTGATCTCCCAATGAATTTTAACATGCATTAATGCTTCCTTCAAAAAGCATAAATATGTAAGTGAAAATATACATGTATACATTATTTTGATAATGCATCCCTTAAAAATGTCCATGAGCAAATCTACCCGGATTATCAAGCAAAGTGTTTTTCATTTTCTTTTAAGAATGTAGATATTTTTCTTCAGTCTTTACTTAACTCTTTGTAGAGATACTCATAAAGAATCTAGGAGTTGAATTGAAACATAGAAGACAATTGAAATTGACATGAAGCTAAATGAATATACATTAGCTTTTAAGATGTTCTTATTAGCAATGTGCCTTTCTGACTCTTCAATTGCTCAATGAGTTGTTCTTACCTCTGTTGCAGAAGGCGCCAGGGTACTGAGTTACAGGGAAAAGCACCCCAGGAAATGAGGAAATTTTGCCCCTTGAATTACTGTTGTACTTTTTAAAAATACAGAGCTCAATAACACCTTCTTTTGCATTGTCTCCATCACCCCAAGTCCTCCTTCTTCTGTAAAGTGAAGGCATATTATAAATATCATCCAATAATGATCCTCTTATTCAGGACCACCTCCTTACTCTCAAGACAAAGGTCTGAATATTTGAAAAAAGTATGACAAAAGAAAGGTTTTAATCAGAGGCTTCTGGGTGGTGGCTCCATCAGTTAAGCCTCTGACCCTTCATTTCTGCCCAGGTCATGATTTCATAGTTTGTGGGATTGAGTCCCACGTAAAACTCTGGGCTGACAGTATGGAGCCTGTTTGGGATTCTCACTCCCTCTCCCTCTGCCCTCACCCAGAATAAATAAATAATTGTTTTAAGAAAGGTTTTGGTCAGTCCAGGAATCCTATTATATTTCCTAAAGGTTTAATTCAGCACATTTTTAGCTTTGAAAAACTGGAGGAGGGATATCATCTTGCCCACCTTCCTTTTTTTTCATATTTTTGAGCTATAACTACATAAAAATGTTCCTAAAAATAAAATAGATACTCAAAGAAGTGGAAGGTAAAAGAACATGGGAAGAGTCCACAGAGCAAATGAAGTAAGTTTGGGAAAAAAGGATCAACCATTTTCCCAACACCTTAGTTCAGCCATAAATAATCTAGGGCGCATTCAGAAGGGAAGAAAGAACCAGAAAGCTAAGGCCTGGTTGGAATCCCACACTTTTATACAATGTCACCTCCCTGTCAGTGTTAAAGTTCTTGGACAAGCCCTCCCTTGGACAATGAGGGCCTTCTCTCTGCTGGTTGGTGGGTTGTTAGGACTTCGGAATCAGATTGAGCAGAAAAACCATGGGCACTGCCAAAAGTGGACTCTGCCAACCAGTGAATGGTAATCACCTTGAAAGGCAGGCATTCTGAACCCTTATCTCAAAGAAGGGCACTTAAAAAATATTGTTTTAAATATTTATTTTGGAAGAGAAAGAGCAAGTAGGGAAGGGGCAGAGAGCTGGGGAAAGAGAGAACTCCAAGCAGGCTCTGCACTCGATCTCACAAACCCTGAGATCATGACCTGAGCTGAGTCCGATGCTTAACCAACTGAGCTATCCAGATGCCCCAACAATTTTGGCTGGTCTTTAGCAGTAGCTCAAAAGTGGCATTCTCCTTCTGTATTTTCACCTTCCCTAAACATGACATCATTGATTTCCTAACGACTGTCATGGATTGGCTTAATAACAGAAAAGTAAGACTAGCTCAGCACTTGATGGAATAGGTTGGCAGAATAATTCTTTTCTATACCACTCTGGGACTGTCCCTGACAGCTGTATTGTCTGAGAATCTTTGGAGTTCTTTGTTTTAATTCCTGGACCCTTTGATTTCTCACTTCAGCAGTATTCATTTCAATTTTTGATGACTTTGCAAATATCTTTTGATTTTTGGATCTGTCTAAATACTTTTTGTCATAATGGTATCCTCTGAAAATTACATTGTAAATGCTTAATACTTCCATCTATCACGGTATGCATTGCTGGGCACAAATTCTGAGTCATTAAGCAAGTAATTGTCCTACTAGACTTATGTTACACTTAACGTTTGCTCTGGGTCCTTTAGGCACATCTCAACTTAATATGTTAAATTGCAAATAATCTCCCATCCTCTTAAAGGATGAAAAATATTCATATATATATGAGCAGATCTGCTAGGGGAAATGCGGACAATTATAAAAATGCTCGGTTTAGAGCAGAGGCCCTGCTTTTGCAGTTGATGTGGATTCTCTGAAATGAATACCCATTGTCAAAAGCGATCAGCAGTTTTTGTTGATAATGTCCACGTGAACATTTTGCATCTGCATATTTTTCTACTTAAAGAAATAATTCTAGAGCACTAATTTACTCTAATGATATAGACATCATTTGACTTCACAGAAATAAACAGAAAAAAAACTAAACTAAGGTCCATTTCCTATTTATGGGATGTAATATACAGAATTTGGTTGCAATGCTCACTAAAGTTTAAAAAAAAGAATTCAAACAAACGGAAAGCACAGGGACACTGTCACAAGGGCTCTTTGCCATGAATGGAAATTTGAATTTAATTACAAATAATATCTATATGGATTTTTTGCAAACATTTAGAAAGGCACTCAGCCTTGTCTCTTTCTCTTCTATAACACTTTTATGTTTTATTTGTTTTCTGTTATTGCTTAAACCAAACCCTTTTGCAGTTATTTGTTTATCTGTCTTCCTCTTCCACTAGAAAGATGTTTAGGACAGCCAACATATCACTATTGTTCCTATATACCAAGTATCTAGTCCAATGGGTTTCAAGCATTGTGTGAATATTGTATATGTGTTGAATCGTTTTCTTTTTCCTAGAGCTGGAGATTACCTCACTTCCCATTGATACCAATTGTACTACCTGATGTTTTTCTCTGCAAATCCCAAAGCACTTCAATTCAGTGACCACAAAGACAGTGTTTGATCATACAGTATGTATTGTTCTTTAGCTCTTTTATGAATGACTCAGTTGATTAATTCATTATTAATTTATTGACTCATCTAATAATCAGATATTTCAGAGGGTTTTTTTTTAATTTTTAAAATTTTTATTTATGTTTGAGAGGTAGAAAAAGAGAGCATGCAAGGAAGGAGCAGAAAAGAAGGGAGATACACAATTTGAAGCAGGCTTCAAGCCACAAGCTGTCAGCACAGAGCCCAACACCGGGCTCAAACTCACCAACTGTGAGATCATTACCTGAGCCAAAGTTGGACACTTAACGAACTGAGTAACCCAGGCTCCACTAGAGTATTCATTTTTTAAGACCAGAAGATGCATGTCATGTACAATTTTTGATTCCCAAAAATTCCTCGTCTAGTGCTAAATATAGACACTAGTTGTGAAGTTTCTGATCAAGTTACTTAACATCCTTTGTCTCAGTTTCCACTCTTATATGGAAATCCAACAACACAGTGTACTGTGGTACAGATTAACAAGTTCTATAGGTAACGTGTAGTCACAGAAGAGGTACTGCAACTGCTATTGTTACACTAGCTGACCAATAAAACCATGCCAACTTGCCTAATCACACACTTCATGACCGAGAGAAAAACTTTTAACAGTAGTGAGTTAAGAAAAAGTTTCTCTGTTTTCTGAAGCTCATAAAGGGAATTTTCTTCCTTTTATAATCAGACAGTAATTCCTAGGGTAAAATATATACATATGCATATTTATGCACACACACATATTATATAAAACATGGTGATGTATTTAAGCTCAATTATGAGGAATGAATGAATGAATGAATGAATGTTAACTCTCTTGTTAAATACAGGAAGTTGTGAGTGCACTGAAATGTGTTATTCTTAAAAATATAGCCATAATCCTTTAGAATTCCTGAGGTGGAAGCAGAATGGCCAATCTAGCTTCACGTTATCTGGTTTGTTTCAGTTATGCTTACCTGAATTTTTGAACTCATACTTATGGTGATTTTTAATATCTTTAAATTATTCTTCTAGGATAAGCAAAGCTAAATGGAGAAGTCTTTATTTGAGTCATAAAAATGCTTTTAGACTTTTATTAATTTATGCATATTTTCAACCAGTTTATCTCATATTATTATTGTTTAAATTTTTAACATTTATTTGTTTTTGAGAGACAGAGAGAGACAGAGCATGAGCGGGGAAGGGGCAGAGAGAGAAGAAGACACAAAATCTGAAGCAGGCTCCAGGCTCTGAGCTAGCTGTCAGCACAGAGCCCCTCAGAGCCTGATATAGGGTTGGAACTCATGGACCACGAGATCATGACCTGAGCTGAAGTCGGACGTGTAACCCACTGAGCCACTCAGACACCCCCCATATCCTTTAAAAAAAACAGCTATAGGAGCACCTGGACGGTTCAGTCAGGTAAGGGTCCAACTTAGGCTCACGTCATGATCTCAGTTTGTGAATTCAAGCCCTGCATCGGGCTTTGTACTGACAGCTCAGAGCCTGGATCCTACTTTGGATTCTGTGTCTCCCTCTCTCTCTGCCCCTCCCCTGCTCACATTCTGTCTGTCTGTCTCTCTCTCAAAAATAAATAAACATTAAAAAAATAAAAACAAACGAGCAAAACAAAACAACTATAGTATAGATGGTAAAACGGAGGGCTTTTACCTTATGTCCCAAACCTGCAGCTTCCTCACTGTATTCACCCTGAGCAAGTAAGTCATCTGACTTCTCTGAATCTTTGGGTCCTCATTTGAAAATATGCTGTGCAGAAAAAGTGGAAAATGAGTGCCTTGCACATTGTTCGGTACAATATATGTTCTGTAAAGGTTATCCATCCTTCACCTCAACTCAAGCTTTCTGTCATAGAGCCCATTTATCTACTCTAAATAGAACAATGAGTTTTCCTTAGTTTTATTTGAAATTCCAGCATTTGTTTTTCATAGAAGAGTAACTGGTATCACTGGCAGCCATATTTTACTAAAAGTTTGTATTTGAAAATCATGCAAAAGTCTTAAAAAACATCTGATTCCATGTTCCTTCTAGAATTTAATCATCATTACCATAGCCTGGCAACCTGATCATACACATTTTTTTTTTTAGAATATCTCCATTTTCCAGAAACTCTCTTTCTCCATAGATGTTACATTAAAAAAATCTTTAATATTTATTCATTTTTGAGAGACAGAGTGTGAGTGGGGGATGGACAGAGAGAGAGGGAGACACAGAATCTGAAGCAGGCTCCAGGCTCTGAGCTGTCAGTAAACCCCAGCACAGGGTTCAAACTCACGGACAACGAGATCATGACCAGGACTGAAGTTGGATGCTGCACCAACTGAGCCACCCAGGTGCCCCTAAATGTTACATTTAAATTCTATACATCTTTGCTAAGATCTGAAATTTCTCCCCCCAGTTTGCAAACAGATTCTACCCTGACTCCATGGGTGCCCACATAACAAATCTGAACTCATTCTTTATACGTTAGCCTTTACTCCTCATCACCCAGCTGCCCCACGGCCTTCCTCATGATTTTATCTCTCTGAGGAAGCCTATAACTTGCTCTAAGTTTTGAAATAAGTCATTTTCTATCTCTAGATATTCCATTTATTCAGCTAAAAGGACAGGCAATAATATCTCCTTTTCTTGGTTGAGAGGAATAAATGAAATTGTATATACCATTCAACAAATATTAGCACCTATCATTAGTCTAGAAATTAGAGGTCGAATGGTGTACAAAATATACAAATTCTCTGCTCTCATCAGCTCACTTTATTTTTCTTTCTTTCTTTTTTTTTAATCACCACACTTTCTTATGGGAAGGCAGAGAGTACATAACATATAGTGCAGTCTAAAATATTAATAAAATAGGTAATAGATGAGTAAGGAGTGATAAGTGCTCAAACGTAAAATAGAGAGAGTATGAGCTATGAAACGTTGGAGCAGGAGTGTATAGGCTATACAAGGATGAGTTAGGAGAAACACAATATTTTAAGAGACCTGGAAGATGTTGGGAAGGAACTGGATGGATTTGAGGAGAAAGAACATGTCAGACAGTTGGAACAGAGGACATGGGAACCATGAGGTAGGATCTTGGTAGCCACCTCTCTTGCAAAATCAACAAATGTTAATATCTGTTTTTCTACAGCAATATTTTGAATATGACTCAATGGTCTCCAAACTTTCACTGATCATCCTAATGATCAAATGTAGATCACTTATCCAAAAATATTTGTATTATATATGTCTTTACTTGTTTAAGAGTTATATACATGTACTATTATACCAATATAGCATGTATGGTATAAAATAAAAGCAAAACAAAATGGAAGTAATAAGGACAAGAAAACAAATAAAGAAATGAAAATTCCAATATTGTCTTCTAGACTCAGAAATATCTGGGTGCCTGGGTAGCTCAGTTGGTTAACCGTTTGACTTCAGCTTGGGTCATGATCTCAAGGATCGTGAGTTGAAGCCCTGCTTTGTGCTCTGTGCTGACGGCTCAGACCCTGGAGACTGCCTCAAATTCTGTGTCTCCCTCTCTCTCTATACCTTCCCTACTCACATTCTATCTCTTTCTCTCTCTCAAAAACAAATAAACATTAAAAATTTTCAAAAAAATGAAATATCGCCTTACATACTCTTAAATGCCAAATTGTAGCCCAATGGATGTAGTTACTATGTGTCACCAACTTTATCTTTTTCTAACTTTTCATTTTTATTTTTTTAAATTGTTTTTTTAATGTATTATTTATTTTTGATACAGAGAGAGACCGAGCGTGAGAGGGGGAGGGGCAGAGAGAGAAGGAGATACAGAACCAGAAGCAGGCTCAAACGGGACTCCAACCCAGGAACGTGAGATCTGACCTGAGCCGAAGTCGGAGGCTTAACCAACTGAGCCACCCAGACACCTCACTTTTCATTTTTAAAACTATTGTTACACATGTGTCTTTAACATTTTCAAGATGAATTATCAGAAGCAGGGGTAATTTAAAAAAAATTACCATCAATTTCCCAGGATAAAATTTGATTTTCATTCCTTTACTCTTCCTCCTCTGAAACATCAAACACAACTCTATATAAAGAGTAAGTCTTACCTTTAAATCAGTCTTACCTGCAATCAGATTAGATTAAGAATGGATATTTCTCTAGCGAGATTGCTCAATGAGAGGTATTTTGACCTCTCATATTTCAAGTAGGAAGATAAAATATGGAAGGAGTCCAATTTTAGCAAGGTTAGTCAAAATAAATACAAATCTGTATGTTACTAGTCTGTATTTTGATTCTTTTCCAATTGGTAGTTCTTTAAATGCCATTGCCTTAAGAAAGCCAGAAGGATTTAAAGAAATAACTTTATGAGATAATGAGTGTCCTGAAAATAAAGGATCTCTCCTTTTTTAATGTTTATTTATTTTTGAGAGAGAGAGAGAGAGAGAGAAGCAGAGTGTATGGGAGACAGAGAATCTGAAGCAGGCTCTACACTGAAAGTACAGTTGTGCGACTCGACCTCACAGACCATGAGAACCTGAGCTGCAATCAAGAGTCAGAGGCTCGCCTGACACCACCCAGGGGCCCCAATGGTTTCTCTTTTTAAATATTTGCAAAATGTTGTCAGAGAAAAGCACAAGAGGACCCAGTAGAGAGCCCCCTAAAGACCTTCCCAGGGAGGACAAGTGTTCAGAAGAGCATTTCTTTGGAGACACTTCTGTTGCCCATATTACAACAGAGCCACAACTGTGAGCTCCCTCCCCCAAATAATCTGATATTATTTTATAAGATTGAGGGTGATTCAACAAAAAAAGTGAAATGTGAATGATTTTGTGTTCTCAAGAGTCACATAAAAAGGTCAGAACCATCTTTTCTTTTCAAAACGGACAGAAAGGAGGAGATGAACAATGTCTGATTGCTACCTAACAGCTGACCATATTTCAACTAAAAATTCCTTTAATCATCAAAATAAATTTGAGAGAAACATATATATTATTCACATTCAGAGATGAGAAAACTGAAGCCAAGATTTAAGTACACTGTGCTCAGAGTCACTTAATGACTTTGTGGATTCATAGTTTCACATCCCCACCCCCCCAAATACTCAAATAGATATACCCATGCTTGTTTTCCTTAACTGTATTTCCAGATTTTTAATTTAATTCATTTGCTTAAAATTATTTATTCTTCCTGATAATAATTTTTTAGAAATTAGCTGCAAAATAAAGTCTCCTCTTTGGGTCTTTCAAATGAAGTGTATCTCCTAAACTTGAACGGGTCACTGCCAAATATGATTTTCTAGAGAAAAATTCAAAAACATAAGACAAAGATAGCATTTTGCCTCCTAAATCATATTTGGAGCCTTTTAAATTTTACTTTCACTAGTGTCTAGTAAGGCAGCTCATTAGAGCAGCCCAGTTGACATAATGAGATATAATTATCCTTCCTCATTGTTCATTTAAAATTGTAATTGCAACTCAAATTACTGTACAATTTTAAAAAATCATAACACATAATTGTCATCTTTCAACATGTATATATAATAAAGTCGCAATTTTTATTATGTGTATTTTTTTGCCCTGAAATTCACTCATCACCCAAATAACATTATTTTGTGTATGATTTATGCTTTTGATAACATATGGCCTGCATTCAGCTTGATAACCATTCTCTAAGAAAGCCACCATAAATGTCTGTACAAAAAAAAAATCAACACATTTTGGTGCTTTAACATGCTAGTTTGCAGAAAAAGTTTATTCAGCCTATATTGTTGTTTAGGCCAGACAGATATATTATTTACCTCTAAGATTACTTTTCTTATCCTATATTTGGGAGAATTTATAAACCTAACATGTAGATTTTTAAGTAACAGATTCTGGAATTGCTTGTTAGGAATTTCATGGATTGGCAAGGCCTACAAAATGATAATGGGGATAAAACCTTCAAAATACAATAGTGAATTATATACTGAGTCCAGAGAAAATGAAGGGCTTTCCAATGAATGGCCCATATAGTCAGGAAGGTAACTGAATTAGGGAGCTAGGACTGCTGTGACAAAGTGCTACATTGTGAATTGTCGTGACTGTCCGGCGAGCTCGTCCAGGGGCATTAGGTGGTACCTGTTTCTTCGTTTAGTCCTCCGCGACCAGCAGGGCGGAGAATCGGGGAATCCTTACGGGCCCTTCTCCTGAGGGAGGGAGAGAAAAACAGGGCAGGAGGGAGAGACACAGAGAGTGAAGACAGCACTCACGGTTTCTGATCAGGCAAAAGAGAGAGATTTATTCAGAAAACTGTCTCTTATGAAGGTTTCAAGGCGGGAAAACAAAGCAGCTGACCAAGGTCAGTTACCAGGTAAACAGAGTCAAATGAATATCAAAAGAAACGCCCAGATTTGCCTCAGCAATGCTGGGAAGGGGGGAGTTAGCACTGAATAATCCAAAATACGGTTTTGATCTTTTGTGCACCTTGGCCACTCC
>NC_043700.1:186541194-186621724 GCF_006229205.1 Suricata suricatta | reverse complement strand
ACCCGACAGTGAATAACGTAAACCATGGAGATTCATTGTCTCACAGGTCTGGGGACTGGAAGTCCAAGATTAAGATATTGACAATGATGGTTCCTTGTGAGATCTGTGAGAAACAATCTGTATGCTTCTCAAGTAGCTTCTGGTGTTTTCTGGTAATTCGTGGTATATAGAAGTATAACTCTGATCTCTCTTTTGTCTTCACATGGTGTTTTCCCTATGTATGTGTCTCTGTGTCCAAATTTCTCCTCCTAGTAAGAACACTAGTCACCTTGGATTAAGAGCCCCTCCATAGCCCACATTGGGTTAAATCTTTATCTTAATTAGCTACAACTTCAATGATCCTGTAAGAGTCACATGCTGAAGGACTGGAGGTTAGGACTTCAGCAATGAGCTGGGGAAACACAAGTTCAATCTGTAAGATTAACTTAATGCTTTATGGATAGCGCTCTCAGGAATACAATATAACAAGGGGAACATCTTTATTTTCAAGGAGGTTATGTTGATTCCAAAAAGAACATAGTTTGATATTTAATTCTCTAGTTTTGAACTTTTCTTCTCTTTTAATGGTCACTCCTATGGCTATAAGTCTCCCTCAAAGTACTGCTTTGGCTGTGTTTCACAAATTTTATTCTAACATACTTTCCTTATTATTCCATTATAAACACTTTCTAAGTTTCTTTTTTTAATGGTACATCAGCTATTTAGAAGTATGTAGTATTGTTATTATTGGTTATCAGAGATCATAATCTATAAGATAGATTTTGGAATTTGTTAATAGTTACTTTTTTAAAATAATAGTTTATTGTCAAATTGGTTTCCATATAACACCCAGTGCTTCTCCCCACAAGTGCCCCCTTCCATGACCATCACTCCCTTCCCCGCTACCCCTCTGCCTTCAGTGCTCAGCTCATTTTCAGTATTCAATAGTCTCTCATGATTTGTGTCCCTCTCTCTCCCCAATTCTCTTTCCCCCTTCCCCTCCCTATGGTCCTCTGTTAGGTTTCACCCATTAGACCTATGAGTGCAAACATATGGCATCTGTCCTTCTCTGCCTGACTTTTTAACAAATATATCTAATCACTTTTTGTTAGTGCTTTAGGGATGAATAAAATAATGTATATCCATCTGGTATATACCATTCCTCAGTTGTACTAACCCTTATCTGCAAAGTTCTACATTTGACAATTAGATCAAAGTATTAAAATGTTTTGTTAAAATCTTCTATTTTACTTTTTTAAAAGATTTTCTCCCAAATGAAACCAGTTTTTTCCTGCCTTTCAAAATGGCCTGAAACATAGTTTAATTCACCACATGGCAGAAAAGAACCATTTTAAAAACTCAGTATTACATATAATTTTATGAGAAATGACTCATATAAAAAAAGTTGATGAACTTTTTGCCAACTTTATATTAAAAAAATAAATTTTCAGAAGACGTTAGGGAATAATAATTTCAACATTAGTATATTCTTCATCTTGGATAAAATCTTAATATTAAAATATTTTTCATGATAATTTGAAAATTGTAGGCACTATGATATTTCACCCCTGAATTTCATTAACTGAGCTAAGAAAATAGCAACTGTACAATATCACTGAATATACAGTAGGATTGCCAGATAAAATACATAATACTGAACTCAACTGAATTTCAGATAAATAATAAATATATTACTATGACCCAAATATTGAATGGGGCACCTGTGCACTAAAATACCTATTCATTGTTTTATTAAATTCAAGTTTAACTAGATGTCTTACAGTTTAATTTTCTAAATCAAGGAACCCTATCTTATCCTTTGTATTCAGGTTGCCATGGTTTATAATACTTCTTACAGATGCTTTTATCTTTCTCATTTATGGATCCAAATAAGGTTCACATATAGCATCTGATTGTCATGTCTTTGAAGTTCTTTTAATGTATAAATTAATCCTAGAATTCAATGTAGATAATTTCCATTGGTTTCTATTTTTTTATGATGAATTTTAAAGACTTAAGGACAATGGTCTTATAGACTATCCCACATTCTGAATGTCTTTGATTGTTTCTTTAGGTTATATTCAAGTTAAACATTTTTTGTGGGACTAATTCTATATTTCTTGTTAAATTATGTCAGGAGGCATATGATGTTAGTTGGCTCCATTCTTATTGGTCTTGATTTTAATATCTCAGGTAAGTTTGTTGATTTTTGTTTGTTTATTTGTTTGATCTTTCAATTACTGAAAATTGTATTAAAATTTCCCACTATTATTGTTTAATTATCAATTTCTCTTTGTAGAAAGATCATTTTTATTATCTAATCCATATTTAATATATATTATAATTATACAAACATTTTAATGTATTTGGTAATACTTTTGTTGTTCTAAATATTTTTACTTTTTGGGGTGCCTGGATGGCTCAGTAGGTTAAGCATCCAGCTTTGTCTCAGGTCATGATCTCACAGTTTGTGGGTTCAAGCTCCGTGTTGGGCTCTGTGCTGACAGCTAGCTCAGAGCCTGGAGTCTGCTTCAGATTCTGTGTCTCCTCTCTCTCTGACCCTCCCCTATTCCCACTGTCTCTCTCTGTCTCTCAAAAAAATAAATAAAAAACATTAAAAAATAAAAAATAAATATTTTTACTCTTATTAACATGGTTATTTCATCATGTTGTTGGCTAGTATATGACAGGTATCTTATCCAATTGTTAGATTTTCTACCTGCCTCTTCTAGAAAGTTAGTTTCACTGTTATAGAATTTTAATGTGAAAGCTACTTTCTCTCCCAATTGAATATAATTATTCACCATTTATAGTTTCTTTCATCAGTCTAAATGCTTCGTCACTTCCTCCTTATGTATCATCTATCTATCTATCATCTATCTATCTATCTATCTATCTATCTATCATCTATTTATAGATCTGTTTTTATTTTGGAGGATCACTCTTTTCGTTCTACTTATTTTAGAATATTTTTCTCTTCTTGCTTTCTTCTTATTCTCTCTCTCTTCTTCCTCTTTTACATCTGTAGATGTAGTACATCCAGGCCTTTTCAATGATACACCTTAAAATATTTTTACATTATTTTGACATTTTAGTTTCATGCATTGGATGGCCAGTTGGATATCTAGTACGTCATACGTATGTATATGAAAGTTTCCTTTCTTTCTTTCTTTTTTTGTATCTAATTTTATTCTTGCTCTTTTTTTTTTTAATTCTCCTTGTCCTTTTTAGTAGTTGTGTACATGTACTCTACTTGTTCATTTTTTGTTATATTTTCTTGGGTTGAGTTTTATTTTTTCTTGACTGCTTATTTGAGTGAGGGTTGACAGGATGAGCAGGGACGTTTTGTCATCTCTTAGAGAGGAGATATTCCAGGGAAGCTCTTTAAGGTACATGCTTTCAAGAACGTGAAAGAGTCTTCATCTCCTTTTACCTCTTTTTCTCTCCAAGATTTTATTTAAATTCAAGTTAGTTAACATACAGTGTAATATTGGTTTTAGGAGTAGATTTCAGTGATTCATCACTTACATGTAACACCCAGTGCTCATCACAACAAGTACCCTCCTTAATGCCCATCCCATCCCCCACCTCCAGCAACCCTCAGTTTCTTCTCTATAATTAAGAGTCTCTTATGGTCTACCTCCTTCTCTGGATCTTCTCTTCTTTAAGCTGATAAAATTAGTCATTCTCCAGGGCTTCATACAACTTTCAGGTTATTCTCCAACTTCATTTAAATTCTAAAAATATGAAGATGTGCATTTCCTTATTCATCTTATATTCTCAGTTAGCCCCTTATTCCCTACTGCTTTATGACATCAAAGAATATTCAGGAAGTTTTTCAAGCACACCTCCTCCCTTTATCCCAGTCTTGTTTCAAGCAGATATTTCCTGTTACCCCTGGTTTGTGCTTTGCTTTCTCTCAACATTACCTCAGGGTAGAATCGACCTCTTTTACTACAGCTGATGGCACATGGAAGGCAGCATAGGAGGAGTCCCTTCTCCTCTAATGCCTAGAAATTATTTGTATTGAGAAATGGGGGAAGAGTTCCTAAAAATTAAGACTCATAAGAATTCATCTTATTTTGATGAAGCAGAACATTTTGGTAACATGACATGAATAAAATACCTATTATATATTGACTATTTTGCATAGTTTATTCTACTTAATTCTCAGAATAATTCTTTAAGACCAGTTAGATACTCTCTTGCACCACTGCACCATCTCCACTATTTTGGCCACATGGCTGCTTCTTCCAACCCAGTCACTGTTTAAGTATCAAACTCTATGAACACTTTCCATGGACCCAACCCAATGGGTATCACCCATTGAGATTGCTATATGCCTCTTCTATGTTGTCACCAAGGTGTGACAAGCCCCTCCTTGTTTCCACACATGGGCAATCCAGAAGTTCACATGAATTAACATCCTGTGGAGTTACCTTGACCAATAAGAAAATGGATCCTATGGATAATTTTTTCTTCTATGAATAATGTCTTCTACCTCTCTTCAAATGGACTATTCTAAAAAGTGACAGTTTATTGGACCTATTGGAAGATGGCCCCATATACAAGCAATCAACTGAGATTGACACCAAGTAGTTACCACCTTTCCCTACCTTGCTTTGTCTTTACTTCACATCTGTCTCCTTGATACTTCATGCCTCACTGAAATAATCGTTATAAGCTTTGGCCTCAAATTTTCATTTCAGAGTATTCTAATCTAAGACAAATAAGAACAATGCCCAGGGAATTATGTAGCAGTCCTGAAATTAGAAAAAAAATTATTGTAAAGCTGAAATTTTATTTTATTTTATTTTTTATTCTAGGGCTATTTCATTTTAAAATTACTACTCTTTCCCTTGCAACAAAATCTCCATGACATTTAGAAAATTCAACTTTTCTAAATACTTTGCATTTGATTTTGAGATTTTAAAATGTTATTTGAGCTTCCTTTTTAAAATGCTTCTTAATGAGAGCCTGGAACATAATAAAGATTTTGAAGTTCTTTGTGTCCTCTTCATGCAGCTGGGCCAGAGCAGTAGCCCCTTAACTCTTAAGGGAGGAGGAAGAACAATTACGATGTCATCATAACCTCTTGGTGTCAAAGAAAAGTTTGATCCCATTGTTAAATGCTGACGTTTGTGGTGTTAACTGCTGAGCATTAAGAAGTTCTGTCCTCACTGCCAGAGGCTTATTAATGTTAAACTCTTGTCAGCTTGCCTAATCATAAGCAGCTTAAATGAGGTGGGGAGGGAAACTCCAGTGTTTCCAATCTGAACCAAGTCTGTTATTTAAAGGAAAAGAATATGGTAATGACACTTCTCAAAGAAATGTTCTGCCCAACAGTGATATGATGTCCCAGATAATGAGTGCAGGCAATCCCTGGGACATTGATGAGTTATCTTGAAAAAAATAAGGAAAAACCCCCCACAAGATATTAAATAATTGTGAAAAAACAATAGATAAAAAGACATGAGGCATTCCTTTGGGCCTTCCACTCATAAAAGAAGTCTCTCTCTGCTCTGGTATGAGGTCAAGTCAAAGTCAGGTAGAACTGTCATCAATAGATAGCACTAACTATTAATTTGTTTTTTTAATTTTTAAAAAATGCTTAATGTTGATTTATTTTAGAAAGACAGAGAGACAGAGTGTGAGCAGGGGAGAGGCAGAGAGAGAGGGAGACATAGAATCTGAAGCAGGCTCCAGGCTCTGAGCCATCAGCACAGAGCCCGACGTGGGGCTTGCTTAAACCCACAGACTGTGAGATCATGACCTGAGCCTAAGTCAAACGCTTAACTGACTGTGCCACCCAGGTGCCCTGATAGTTCTAACTATTTAATTTGACGTGGTGTGTATGCCATCATACACAATTAATGACAACATGAATACACCTTTGAAATAGAAGAGCCTCCTAATTGCTAATCAAGTCCTTCCTCTTTCAGGAGGGAACCTTTTGATTTGGGGCCAACTACATACCTGTTATTCTTCAATTTTCTCATCTGTAAAACAATGGCAGTGGGCCGACATGATATCTATCTTCTTGCCTAGTTTTTAAATGCATTTTATAACATGATTCGCAAAGTGAGGGCATAGCTACAACCCAAGAAACCCAAAGGGGCACTCTTCAGTAACCAGCGTGTAATTGACGTCCTTTTAGTTGACAGTGACAAAATCCAATTCAATTGGATAATACAAGAATGGAATTTTATTAGCTTATATCACTGAAAAGGATGCAGAAGACCTCACCTCAGGCAAAGGCAGGTACACAAATTCTAAGGAAGGTGGTGTGAGGGTCTGTTTTCTCATGGCTCTGCCCTTTTCCCCAGGCTGGGTCCTTCCTCGCCTGCTGCAGTTTGATATTCTCCACATGATAGAGAATGAGGACAAATGCTGTCCAGCTTCACATCTTCCTGATGCCCAACATAAGAGGCTTTTAGAACTGTTATAAAAGCCCCAGGGTGGACTTGAATTGACCTGAGTTGGGACTCATGACAATCCCTCAAACAATTAGTTGAGCTGTGTGGTCAGTTTCATCATTGCCTAAACCAAGATGAACCATCCACTCTGCAACTATCAGTGTCCACCTGTGGAGGAAATATATTGGCATGAAACTAGACAAATAAGTCATTAACACAGTTTAGCATAGATGTATTCCCAGATACTTGAAGTAAGTCAGTAGTTTGCTTATTCTTATATAAATCAAGCTACATTGCTTGTGAATAGGAGATCTGATACAGTGTCTTGAAGACATCTTCTCCTACTCATCAGCATCAATCACTACTCTAACAGTTGTATAAATCATTTCCACCTTCCTTGTAGGCCATACCTCCTCATCCCTGTTTGGCTCTAACTCCTTCTTTGTCCCAAACCTCTGGTATGTCTCTCCGTATCATTCTTCATCCACACATCCAGACTTCTGTCCCCAAAAAATGTTAAAACAAATGAAAACCAAACTATACAAAATATAATAATTACCACATGTCTGTGGTTATATTGTTTCCCTCAATGCTGGAATAGGAGATTCTCTTCAAAGCCCCCACAGCACCCTAGGATTCTCTCCATATTGAACTTACTACACCACACAGTACATTTTCTTCCCTGACCCTACTAGATTTTTGAGTAAATAAGAGATGTTTTGATCGAAAATAAAATATGTAAGTATTTTATAAAAAGAAAATTATATTGAAAGGATCTCAGGAACTCCAGAATACAGAGGTATGTCTATGTATCTCTTGCCTCTGATAACATTGTATGCCTGCTTCATGCTCACCTCTGCCAGACATGCTGACATGTCTGACTGCTGCTAACTCCAAGCACTTGCCACATAGCTACCAGTAAGGAAAAGGGTTTGCCTCTCTGTCCTTGGTTATACTTTGAAAATCCCTAAGAGATCTTTTAGGTTTGTTCTGTAGGGTTTGGGACATATAAGAAAAATACATGGCTGTTGGAGGGTCTACACTATGTACTTAAAATAGTTGGCACATTATATCCAGTATATAAATTAATTGAAATGGGACATTATCACACTGATACTATCTCAAGTTTAAACAGTGAGAAAAGTTTCCCATTTCAGACTCATCTAATAGTTCCCAGCTGATGCAATCTTTGGCTCCTCTGTCCTTTGGAGAATCCTTAGGAACAATCGACTTTTCCAGGCATCAGTTCCTTATACTTTCATCTGTATATAAATATATTTTTGTTGTGGGAATGTGGGCAAAAATCCCAATTTCAGATTGATTATACAAATCTTTAACACTATAATAATTAAATATTTTTTCCTACTGTATTTTTTCTGTTATTTTTCTTCCCTGCCAAAAGAGGGATTAAGAATTTAAAGGCAGATCGAATGTGGAAACATAACTATAATTACAGGCCAAAAAACCCCTGATCTTTGTCATAATATTCATGAGTGAATTATTAATAATAGGCACTTGCAACATGTTCATCTAAATTATCTTGGATATAAAATTAAAATATACCAATTACTTTCCATTAACATTAAAATACAATAAATAAAAAGCCAAGTTTGTAATAATTATAACAAGTTCCAAATTTTTGCCCTGCATTCAAGTTTGTTTAATTTTAGTTTTTCTTTTTGTTGAACCTTTGTGACTACATCTCTCATTCATTCAATAAGGGTTTAATACTTTTCCAACATTAGTCAAAAAATTGATATAATAACAACATACATTTTCTTCTGTTTTAATGTGTGTATAACACAGTGCCTGGTCTCCCATGTTAAAATTGTTTCTCATACTCAAATAATAGTGTTTTCAAAATTTCTTTATAGGAGGCACAAAGAGGAGCCATGTGGTTGAATCAAGATTTAGGAATTTATTCTGAAGCTCTATTTGCATATCAAACACGTTGTTGTAACTTAGAGTGTAACTTATAGATAAAACAAATAGTCAAGCATTCTAACCATTGCCCTGTGAGCTTCGCTCATAATTGATACATTATTATATTTTCCTCCCATCAAAGTATACACGCACCAAGGAAGTTTCTTGATGGGCTACAGGAGATTTGAGGGGCATGATTAAAGCCCCCAAATATTCCTTAGGACCACCATGAACCTCATAACTCTTTACCCTCAACAATTACTGCTCCAAATTTCTGGGACCCATTCCAAAAAAAAAAAAAAAAACTTCTGGAAAGAGTTGCTATATTTCTGATCCTCATTTCTTTCTCACTTCAGAATAATGATGCTTTTTCCAACAGCAGATTCTTATTACCTTATCAGTTTCATTAAACAGATAACCTTTAAATTAGACCTTGAAGAGCAGGTCAATTTTGTCTTGAAAAACAATGTAGAGGACCAAACAGAGAGTGCTGTTCAGGAATATAAAACATGGACTCGTGATGTCTCTGACAAGGATTGAGAACAAGGTGGATTGGGGTGTGGTATGAATGAATTCACTAACTCAGTACGTATTCACATAGATTTCATGATTAGATACTGGAACCACAATAAGGGATTATACATGATCCTGCTCTCATGATGTTCAGAGAAGGTCCTGTCCCTTGGGGTAAATATGTGGTAGACATTGAGAGGCAGATTTATTAATTATTGTAAAGCATTTTCATTGATAGACAAAGGAATTTGAACTTGATCTTGCCATTACTAATAACGATTGCTTTTTTTGTCAATAATCATAAGCTAAGCTCTATTCTAGCAACTTTACATTTATTCACTGTTACTAACTATTGGAACAACTTTATGATATAAGATACATCTGTTATCTTCATTTTGCTGATGAGGAAACTGAAGAATGGTATAGTTACTTAACTCGTAAGAGGCAGAGCCAAGTTCCCAACCCAGGTAGCCTGGCTTTAGAATCTGTAGTCTTTACCATTTGCAATTACAAATATGAGGCTAAAGTGATTCTCTTTATATATGAAAAAAAAGTCTTAAAGACATTATGAAACTCATTGGAAGGGAAGTAGTATGTATAAGAACATAGACTAGAGCCCAGAAGGTGGCAGGTTTGGTGTTCCCTCCACTGCACATAAGGGCTGCATTGCTATTGGGATATGCAAAAAAGTTTGGAATATACTTGACTTAATTAAGAGATATAGGTTGGGGCGCCTGGGTGGCTCAGTCGGTTAAGCCTCCGACTTCGGCTCAGGTCAGATCTCACGTTCGTGGGTTCGAGCCCCGCGTCGGGCTCTGTGCTGACAGCCAGCTCAGAGCCTGGAGCCTGCTTCCAGTTCTGTGTCTCCTTCTCTCTCTGCCCCTCCCCCTCTTATGCTCTGTCTCTCTCAGTATCAAAAATAAATAAAACATTTAAAAAAAGAGAGATATATGTTTACACTGCAAGAGGGGCTGCTGCTGCTCTTCTTGGAGTGGTCAGACCAGCAGAGAGGTGCAAGGGTCCCATTTTATTTGCGGCTCATTTTCAAAATACACCAGCCAGGGCCTGCAGTTAATGTGTTTAAATGTAGAGATACATTGGGCAGAAAGGTATTGATTGGTGAGGATGGCTCTGGTATTTCTATGTTTTTTAAGCATGGTGTGCGAGGTTGTACAGTCACAAAGATACCTCACCATGAAGTATCTCACTGGAGCTGGTTGTACCTCCTCTAGGTAAATGGTAAAATGCACACAGGGATACGGAATGAAAATGAGACAGACCCAGTACTCATTTCTCACTAAAAGGCAGCCAAAAGTGATGTCACACACAGAAATTAGAATAATTCAGACCCATTCCTAGAATTTTTCCAACTGTGCCGGACACATAGGGACAGTTGATGCTGACTCAGAGCTATTTCCAGATGGAAAGAGCTTTCAGAACGATCACATCCTCCCAATTCTGCTCTGATTTCACCCCACTCTCTTTCCTTACTCTCCAGACAGCAGGAGACCCATTGCAGATTACCAAATTCCAATGATTTCCCTGCAAGATCCTGAAATTCTCCCAAACTTCTATCTATGTAGACTGGTACAGAAAAAATAATGCTCAGAAATAAACTAGTTAATAATTAGTTGGGAGTAAAATACCTCCTTTACTAATGACAAACCATAGTTTGGAAACTAGTTCATGTGTCCGGGCAGGTAAGCTGCCTGGTATTGGCCCGGTTTCCCATCTTGTTTTCATCTCTAGGTATCCCTACAAACTCTGCTCCAGGAAAGGAAAACTCTGTAAAGCATGAGAGCATGGAACAGAAGAGAATGTGGTCTTTTCTGAAAGGAAAAACAATCATGCCAAGAATGTAGAGTTCATTATTTCCCAAAGTACTCCAAGATGAGTTATGAACCTCTCCATGCTGTAGTGAGTAGTGGAACAGAGAGAGGCTGGGAGATACTCACTAACTGATTTCACTCCACCAGGAAGGATTCATGAGAACAGGGGAGAAGCATTTCCCTTCTGCACTTGTCCATATTTTCTCTTCTTAGCTTTGGGTTTTTCCTGCCCAGGCAGGAGAGCTGTTTTGCTATGTAGTTCTCCCTTCCCCCATGCTGGCACTGCCCATTAGAATAGCCTTCATGAATGCCTGTGAATAGCACTGACTCCCCCAACACTCCAACCCCAAAAGATTCTAAAGTGGGTTAAAAGACCACATTGGTTAAAATAACTCTGAGGCTGAAAAGGTAATCTTTAGTTGATTGTCCAGTCCACATTTTTGTCCAACAACATAGCCCAGCACAGCCTACTATGAGATGTTCTGAGCTAAATTGATAGTATCTTTATACTCTAATAATGAAATGTCAATAAAGAGAGGACCCAAATTTGAATATAAACACTCTGCTACTGTAACATTACCAGGGACATATTAAAATTGAGAGGTTGAATTCTTTTGCAAATTAAAGTTGAGATACATGGAATTTCCGCAGAATTAAGATCCTAAATTAATTTTCCCTATGCTTGTGAAGTAAAATTCCAAAGATTATAAAATACTTCTTAGTTTTGTTTTGTTTTTTGGTCCATTCAGTCTCAGTCGGGAGGATTCTCAACACGTTGGTAGAGACAGTATTCTTTCAGCATTTGGAGGTTGAATCTTTCTCATTGGAAAGTATGTATTTCCTCCCATGTGGCTTCAGAATTACATTTCTTCAATGCTTAATCTCTGCTGCTTCTCACTACTTTAAAGATTCCCAGGAGTTATTGTGAAAAATGAGTTTCTCACAGAACTGGCATCATATACCCAGAATTGGAAAACAAAGCAGCTCCTGCTCCTAAAAGACATATTTCAGACAAAATTATTTCCAAGCCAATCCTTTGTGTTGCCAAAGACCATGGCAGAAGCTTATTATTACCCTGCAGGAAGATGGCTGTTTTGGTGGGGGCCTTGCTGGGAGACCAGACAGCCTATATCCATTTTCTGAGAGCTAAGACTTGGAATTTCAGCTCAACTGGGAAACTCACTCAGTAAGAGGTTAATTTTGGTGCTATTTACTGTATCAATAAAACTTACTTATGGATACCACCTGGACATTCAGCATGGTATTCTCCTCGATTTCTAATGTCTGCCTGGAGCCTTATGACTCAAAAGCAAAGGGGCTTAAATGAATGTGGGCTTTACAAAGTAACATGGAATCCACAGCCCTCTCTTTGGAGCGGGTGCTTTTAGTCCTGCAATACTAAGGATTTTTCTCCTTCACTTATCTTTGGCATTTTTAAGGCTTAGAAAATCTTACTTTTTGTGGCACTGCAGAACCAGCTTAACACCAGGTAGTGTTGGGAACTAGGAAGGTGAGTGTCTTGATGCTTCATATCTTGGATAAGTCAGTGCTAGTTCTTCCCTTGACATTTCCCTCCTTGGCCTTGAACTCTTACTGAAATCGAGGGCAGTCACTCTAGCTTCCTACCAAGGGTTGGTATTAACAATTAAAAGCTGGAACTTCCCTTGTGCTCTGTCGTATATTGAAAATTCACTCCCTTCCAGAAGAAAATGCTACATATACTCTTCAGCCACCGATGCCTCAAAGCTCTATTGTGATCATCTGTTGTCTCAACCAAATTCCTGCCTCAGCTTCTCCTTTTTACCGAAGCCTCTGAGGGTAGCCTCCCTTCATCATGGTACCTGTTTTTCACACACACAAACAAAGTCAGATGCTGGAACTTGCATCTCGACACAGTATACAAATTTTGGGGAGTTTGGGAAGACCCCTGCACAGTTTTTTGGGGCATCCTTCTAGAAAAACTGCCACAGAACCCTAGCCACTGCTACCTACTCTAAGCTGTAGTACCCTGCTAAGGTCAGAATATTGCAAATGTCCTAAGGTTCAAAGTGTCTGGCCCAAGCCACATATTCATTAAGCCAACTCTACAACTGAAAAATCAATGGAGTTATGCAATGCAGCTACAAATCACGAAGATAAAAAAAAATTAAAGGCAGCATGGTTTATGCTTAGGAATTCACTACTAAAGCCTACAGCCATCTGTTTGAGCTATGCCCAAAGGCCAAATCATTCCACACATAATTTGTTCTATGATATTTTACACCTAGCTCATTTCTCAAGGTCCACAGCTCACCTATCAGACTTACTTGAAAAGAGTGAAATAAATAAGACTCCTCTTTGCTATGAGCTGGGTCATGGACTGACGGAGAAATGAATACAAATAGGAACCAATGCATTCCCTTTGTTAATAATAAAGAAGAAATTGGAGGACAATGCTTGCAGATGTGGACAATTGGACTTATTAACACTAGACTCTGAATTAGCCACCCTTACTGATCCAACCATTCATCACTCGATATGCAAGCAGACCCTATAAAAGTTACAGCATGAAGGAACAAGGAAGAATGCTCCATCTCAAGAGATTATTCTTACCCAGTGTTTTAGTGAGAAAAAATAATTCCCCAGCCCAAGCATAAAGTGAACTGAAGGCAAGTATCTGAGTGCATCTGCACAGGTTGTATACTGCATTATTCCACTGGGCCTATTGAAATCAAATACATTATGACTGGTGTCCCTAGATTTGTGCAGTGTCAAAATTGGACAACCACACTCAGTGCACTGGTGAGGAGGTAGAGAGAGGTCAGGATACTACATTATTTGAACTACCTCAAAAAGGAAGGAAACATCAGGAGTAGGAAATAAATGTTTCTTGCCAACAAGAGACAACTAAATAATTCCTTATTACAGAACTCTCATGCCTGGTTTATTATAAAATCCTTCCGCTGCTCCTTCCCAGGTTCCTGTTCAAGATCAAAGTAGACTGGATATGGGATTTGCTTCTACTTAGTTTATTTCTTAATTTATTTGTGACTCATTATTTTTACTACATTCTTATCATTATGAGGACAGTGAGCTTTAGCTAAACAACTTAGATGGGCTATCTGATAGTGCTTCAATACTGTTATTTGTACCTTACTCTTGTCCTCAAGGAAATTCAACACCATACAAACCCTGCTCCGTTTAATCTGCTTCTTAGGCTTTTCTGTTGATCTATGATTTTTGTTAACTGATTCTATATTTAACAAATACCACTGTTACATTTTCATTTTCCAGTAATAACTTTCCCTTAGTCTCTGCAATTCTGTAACTTTAAGTTCCACTTTAGTGAAATCAATGTATCAATAAATAGTAAGTCAATCAATAATTACCTTAAAAGTAGTAACATTTTCTATTTATTCAGTTCTATTTTTATTTTCCTTATTAATGCATAATATTATAATTTATCATTTTAAATAAAGCCTTGCCACATCTGATTATAAGCCCTCTTTTTAAAATTTTTTAAAATGTTTATTTATTTTTGAGACAGCAAGAGACAGAGTGCAAACAAAGGAGGGACAGAGAGAATCCTAAGCAGGCTTCAGGATCTGAGCTGTCAGCATAGAACCCAATGTGGGGCTCAAACCCATGAACCATGAGATCATGACCTGAGCCCAAGTCAGATACATAACCAGCTGAGCCACCCAGGCACCCCACACCCTCTTTATAGATAAGGAAAAACTGTCTCAGAGAAAATAAGTTGGCTTGAGTCCATCCAGCAGGGAAGCAATGGGGAGAAACAGCAATAGCCCTTCCACACCGCAGTGCTGCCTTCATACGGTTACAGAGTGTTAGGAAAGGAAATCTGGGATGTTGTTCAATCAATTGTCCCTTTACAGACGGTGACTTGAGGCCAGTTAGATGAAGATCATATATGCGCTTCACATGTAATATTCAACTTACAGACTATATAATACAGAAACTTTATATTGGATACATGAAAGTATATAAAGACGGGCCTCCATCTGTGATCCCTTTGAGCAACTAGCAGAGCTTAGCAGGCAATGCCTTATGGAAAAGTTCTTATTTACCAATATCCATTGAAGTTCTCACTAAACTTATTGTGATAATTATTTTGCAATATATGTAAGTCAGATAATTATGCAATATACCTTAAACTTATACAGTGCCCTATGTCAATTATAGCTTGATAAAACTGGGACAATTATATATATATATGTATATATATGTATATATATACATATATATATATATATATATATATATTTTTTTTTTTTTTTTTTTTTAATTTCCATGTGTCCGTTTATCTATTTGCAACCCGGATCTTCTGGTTAAGAATCATTAGTCAGTACTAGGTCCCCCAGTGAATGAGCTAAAGGACTTGGAATCCAGATAAGCCCTAGAAGGACAAAGATACATCATAATTTATTAATTCATCAGGACAAGTGAGCCAATAGATGTACTTTCAAGACAGAGATTTGCACACAGAAGACCATTTATTCTGTTTTGATGGGGGATTATGGGGCTGGCCTCTCAGAGAAGGCTGAGAAGGGAGATCTTCATGTGGGTTGAATTCACAAGCTTTAGCAGGTACTTTACGGGGGAGGGAAATGAATGAGGGGGGAATTCTAGGATTGAGAAACACACTATGTAGAGGTAAAATGCACAAGAATAAGTAATTTATTGTTGGAGAATAAAGCATGAGGGCAGAAGTGGAAAGCTATGAAGTTATTCTGATAAGGAGATACTAACTTATGACACTCATTTAGAAGGTAATTTGGAGTTTTAGGGCACCTGGGTGGCTGTCAGTTAAGTGTCTGACTTTGGGTCAGGTCATGATCTTGTGGGTCATGACTTTAAGCCCCACACTGAGCCCTCTGCTGACAGCTGAGAGCCTAGAGCCTGCTCCCTCCCTCTCTCTACCCCTCCCCCACTCACACTGTGTGTATCTCTCTCTCTCAAAAATAAATATTAAAAAAAAATTTTTTTAAAGGTAATTAGGAGTCTTGCAGGTTTTAAACAGGAAAAATTCATGATAGTTGCTTGTGTTTTCACTGTTTCTGACAATATAAATTGTAATACCTTAAGCAAAACTAAAATTAAAATAAAGATAACACTTTACTGAGTACTTACTAAGTCCTGTGACCTGTTCCCAGGACTTTGCACATGCTGTCTCTTTTATTTTTTATAATTTTTTAAGTTTATTTATTTTGAGAGAGAGAGAGAGCACAAGTGGGGGAGGGACAGAGACAGGAGAGAGAGAATCTTAAACAGGCTCCACACCATCAGCGCAGAGTCCAATGTGGGGCTTGAACCCACAAACTGCAAGATCATGACTAAGCTGAAATCAAGAGTCAGTGGCTTAACAGAATGAGCCACCCAGGGGCCCCTATGCTGTCTTTTTTAATTTCTCAAGCAACTCTATGAGAGAGAGGCTAGTGTCATTCACATAATACAGACTTAGTTACCTAGGTCCCTGGAGAAGTCAAGGACTTCTGAGCTTGCATAGTTAACAAATGGTAGGGACAGGCGCCGAGGTGACTCCCTCATTTGAACATCCTCTTGATTTCTGTTCATGTCATGATCTTGTAGTTCTTGAGTTCAAGCCCTGCTTTGGGCTCTCTGCTGGTAGTGCAGAGCATGCTTCAGATTCTCTTTCCCTTTCTCTTTGCCCCTCTCTCTCTCTCTCTCTGTCAAAAATAAATAACATTAAAGAAAACACACACAGTAGGGTTAAGGTTCAAACTGAAGGCTTCCCTCTCCAAAGCCTAGGCCCTCAACCACTGCATTTCACCTTCAATTGCAAATTATGGATTCCCTTGCCATGTCTGAAACCAAAAACTTTACAGAAAGGGTGGTGGGGGAAGAAAGACATTTGCAATTGGAGGGGTCACGCAAAAAGCAGTTGCAGAGTTGAGAGTGAGCTGGGTCCCATATGAAAGAGCTTTAAGGGAATTAACTGATCCAAGTCCAAGATGTCCCTGAACCAGGACCAAAGAACAGAGAAGGAGAAACACTGATCAGACACCAAACCCCAGGGACAAGTGAGCATCCACCTTGAGCCAATTCTGGAGAAAAACCGAGACACCAAGGAGTAAGGTGCTGGGTACAATCCTGGACAGGAAGATAAGAATCAAGGTCTAGTTCAAGAGACAACCTGCTTGAGGCTTAGGATAGGATGAGATCAGGTATGTGCAAAACAGACCTAGATGTTGAGTACGTTAGTTGAAGAGATAGCATGTGCCTATCACAAGAATTTATAATAAAAATAATAATGAATAATAATAAACAATAATAATGTTGCTATAATTATATGGAGTAATAAATTGTAATGACAGCATAGGCTCTGGAGAGAGATTGCCAGGGTTCATATCTCTGGTTAGTACTTACTAATACAGTAATCTTATGCTCGTTAACTTACCACTTTCTGTCTCAATTTCCTGATAAGTAAAATGGGGTTACTGATAATACTTACATAATTGTTCTGCGGATTAAGTAAGATATGGAAACCAACTTGACAATAAACTATAAATTAAAAAAAAAAAGAAGAGGCAAGTACTAGGGTGCCTTGGTGACTCAGTCGGTTGGGTGTTCAACTTTGGCTCAGGTCATGATCTTGAGGTTCATGGGTTTGAGCTCCATGTTGGGCTCTGTGTTGACAGCTCAGAGCTTGAACCCTGCTTTGGATTCTGTGTATTATTCTCTCTCTGCTCCTCCCCCACCAATGTTCTGTCTCTGTCTTTCAAAAATAACAAATAAATGTTAAAAAAGTAAGGTAATATATGGAAAGCACTTATTATTGTGGCTAGAACATCCCATAATGCTTTCTATCATTATTCTTAAAATGGTATTAACATAAGAAAACTGAGGCACAGAGAGGTGTGTGACTTTCCTAAGATTAAGCAGCTAATCAATGGTAGAGATAGGATTTCAACCAAGGAATTACGGCTTTATAATAATGGCTGAATTCTATTCTTTTTCCAGTAATCGGACCCATAATTTTAATAACATTTCTTGTTTTAACTAATGACTATGTTTCTCCCATCCAAGTACTAACCAGGCCTGACCCTGCTTAGCTTCCAAGATCAGACAAGATCAGATGCGTTCAGGGTGTTATGGCCGTAGACAGTAACTAATGACTATGTTTCTTTATGTAGTGTGGTGTGTGTGTGTGTGTGTGTGTGTGTGTGTGTGTGTGTGTGTGTGTGTATGTTTATGTATATGTATAAGTGTAATATATCTATATATCCATTTATATATATAATACATATACTATTTGTCTATCTATCTAGAATGTATATATAGTAAAATGTTTCACCCATGTGATTGCTCATTGAATTTGAAATGCCATCTATCTCTGGTGATAAGTTGCACTAACTTTGTTATAAATTTGAAATCATGGAAAAGAAACATAGACCAATGCAGCTGTTCACTTCCTGAAGCGATGGGTGTCCATCTGTTGTGATCAATCCATTCTAGCACTCCCAAAATCTCTGCCAATACATTAATGTCCTTTTTCAAAGGTAGCTTTAGCCCTGGCTTCTGCCATGTAGCTTTCCTCATTACAGGTGAGAATAGTGACCAGTCACAAAGCAGGGAAAGATGAAACTCAGCTTGGCCAATGCATCATATTCAACAGCATAGCACTCTTTCTCCTCTTGCTAGGTCAGTGGTTCCTCTTCACCAGTCACTTGCTACCCTTTAATATCTGATTCTTGCTTCGAGCTCCAGATTCGTCCTGCCTCTCCTGCTCCCATTCTATCTCCTAGTCACACACACACACACACACACACACACACACACACACACACAGATTTTTGAATGTCTCGTGACCTCTCTCTTATGCCCTGATTTTTCACATGTATTATTCTACTTGGAACACTTGTCTTCCCCTAATGCACCTACCTTGATAGTCTCAGGTTTGTAGGCAAACCTTTACCGTCACATCCCCTCTAGGTTGGTTTGCTAAGGATGCTGTAACAAAGGGCCACAGACTGGGCAGCTTTAATGATAGCACTTTATTGTCTCATACTCCTGGATGCTTGAAGTCTAAGATCAAGATGCGGACAGAGTTGGCCTCTTCTAAAGTCTCTCTCTTTTGCTTGTCTGTGGCCTTCTGTGTCTTTACGTGGTTTTTTCTTTGTGTGTGTCTGTGTTTAAACATCCTCTTCTACAGGGACTTCAGTCACACTGGGTTAGGGTTCCACCTTAATGACCTCATTTTAATGTAATTACTTCTTTAAAGTCCCCCACTTCAAATACAGTCACTTTCTGAGGTGTAAGGTGTGAGGATTTCCACATATGGCTTCAGCCCATAACACTCTACAATCCTGGCAAAGCCCTAATGCCTGGCAATCAAAAAGTGCTGGCATCAGGGTTCCATTTACCTGTGTTGTGATTCTCTGTTCACTTGTCATCCAAAGATAGCAATCTCTCTAATCATGGCCTGGCTCCTACTGGTCTTCTCTCCTCAATTATGAGGCACACTTCCTGACAACATAAGTGACTAATAATATATGTTGAACTGGTGAACAAGCCAGAGGAAAAGAAGAAAGTTAATTTGAATATAAAAGTATTATCTATCTTCCATGTACTACCTAACCAGCATGAATTAATTAGGAGATTTGATACCAATCCATTGTTCTATACCTGGAACATGATTTTTTTTCACCAACTTTCAAGATGACACTCAGCTTCTACTCTGGCATAAGTATCACTTTCCCATTTCTTTTACATTTCCAGGTATTTTAAAGAAGCTCCTCTATTGTGCAATTAGCAAAAGTGCATGGCTCTGAGGCAGGGTGCCTATGAATGATTTTCCACACAAGACTTAATTTTCCCTGGCAAAGATGGGGGAGTGTGGGTTGCAGGGAGATAAACTAGAAAAATAATAAAAATACAGTTTATGGAAAACACAGTTTGGTCATTGATAAAATGCAGTGTTAGGAAAAGAAGCCATCATGTTATGGAATTTCTACATCTCTGTATTGAACAACGTATTTCTCCGATGTCATCAATCACTAAGATTCCTTCCAAGAAGATGGAAGGAACTAAGAAACAAACAGTGGATGTGCAGGGCAGGAGGTCTGGGATGAGAGTAGGGGTGGGCAGGGAGAGACGGAGAGGATGCGTGATGGATGAGGTCTCCGCTCTAGCTGTAAATCTCCTGCGCAGCCACCACTGCCCTACCAGCACAGGTGTTTAATGAACTGCCATGGGATCAATAGCCTATGACAGACAACCTGAATAATTTCCCTTGATTCACTCCAGTGTTTTAATTCCTCATTAGTTCTGATGATGTAAACCCTTTGTGACTAGCTTGGTTGTTAAATACCCACTCACGAGTGTTGATAAAGCATAGGACATGTCCCCCTCTTGGACCTCTGCCCTCCACGTGGGGTTAGCTCGTCACCGGTGCTGAGTAGCTATGAGGAATTACCTTTGCAACCTCCCCACTGGTACATCCCCCAGACTCAGAGAGGGCATTTTCTAGTGTCTCTGTCCCCCAAACACTGCATTACACATACATAGTAAGTATTATAAGTACTGATTCATTCATTATAAATGTATTGTGTGTCTAAGATGTTTCCGACACTGAACTCATTTTTTTTCTTTCATTAATTTTTTTTAATTCTCAAGTTAGCTAACATACAGTGTACTTTTGGCTTCAGGATTAGAATTCATGATTCTAGCCAGTGATTCATCTCTTACCTACAATATCTATGTATTATCCAGAAAAGTGTCCTCCTTAATGCCCATCACCCATTTAACCAGCACCCCCTTCCTGCACACTTCTCAGTTTGTTCTCTGTATTTAAGAGTCTCTTATGGTTTGCCTCCCTCTCTGTTTTTATCTTATTTTTCTTTCCCTTACCCTATGTTCATCTGTTAAGTTTTTCAAATTCCACATATGAGTGAAATCATAATGCTATCTGTCTTTCTCTGACTACTTATTTCGCTTAACTTTTTTCAAACCCAAAGATGAAAAATTAAGATCTGAATGAGTCCAAATGTGAGAAGTATATATGTGACCAAAAATGTGAAGCCAGTTTGTTGTCCTGCTTGAAAAGGTATCCAAAAAACTAGCTTTATTTCTTCACTGTTCCTTCAAATGCATTCTCTAAGATGATGTTTTCTCTATTTCTGTTTGAAAATTTAGGAAGATTCTACAGCTTTGCTAAATGCTCTTAGATAACATTCCATCTCTTCACCCTTCTTGGCATTCTGGTTTAGTAATCAAATAACCCCAGTTTAGGCTAATGCAATAATAAACATTCAGGAGTCTTAGCCATTTGAAAGCCCTGGGACTGATTCTACCTTGGATGTTTTAGCGGGCATGGGTCAAAGCTGGCTTCTTCTCTCTTCCCTTCCACCTCATACCACTCAGCTACTGTGCCTGATAATTTACTTTTATTTTTAAAATTTCTTTCTTTTTTTATAAAAACTTTTTACATTTATTTATTTTTGAGAGCAGACCAAGGAAGGGGCAGAGAGAGAATCCAAAGCAGGCTCCAGGCTCTGAGCTGTCAGCACAGAACTCAGTGCGGGGCTCGAGCCCACGAACTGAGAGATCATGACCCAAGCTGCAGTCAGACGGTTAACTGACTGAGCCATCCAGATGCCCCTGGGCAGTACTTCTTTCTAATGAGCTCTGTATTCCAACAGTGCATGAAGGAAGTGTATTTTTTTCCTTCCAAGATTTTATTTAAATTCAATTTAGTTAACATATAGTGTGATATTGGTTTCAGGAGTAGAATTTAGTGATTCATCATTTACGTACACCTAGTGCTAATCACAACAAGTGCCCTCCTTAATCCCCATCACCTATTTAGCCCTTCCCCCCACCTCCCTCCATCAATCCTGTTTGTTCCCTATAGTTAAGAGTCTTTTATAATTTTCCTCCCTCTCTCTTTTTTCTTATTTTATTTTTTCTTCCATTCTCCTCGGTACATCTGTTTTGTTTTTTAACTTTTGCCTATGAGTGAAATCATTTGTCTTTCTTTTACTGACTTACTTCACTTAGCCTAATACACAGTAGTGTCATCCACATCATTACAAATGGTAAGATTTCGTTCTTTGCCATGGATGAGGAATACTCCATTGTGTGTATATACCACATCTTCTTTCTGCATTCATCAGTAGATGAACATTTGAGCTTTTTCAGTACTTTGGCTATTGTTAATAGCATGCTATAAACATGGGGGTGCCTGTGCCCTTTCGAATCAGTGTTTTTGTATGAAGGGAGTGTATCTTGGTTGCAACACTCCTTTTTGCCCTGACCCCAGATAGGGGAAGGTCCTGAGCTTTCTCTCACATTTAGACTTTTCTTACCCAGAACCAAAGGGCAGCCTACATTCTGCTAACCCCAGAAAATGTTCGTCATACCCTCGTGGGTATTTTCCTAATAACTACCACATCCTTTGTTTGAAGTCATTAATGGGCATAAAGAATACCTAGGATGTTTCTCTCTTTGAGATCATTTCTAACTCAAGTATATCCCTAACAGGGCAGACTTTCTGTTTTGAATGGGTGGTGATGAAAAACTGATTCCATGATTCTAGATTCTATGATCTAGAGATTAGATACTATTCCTCACATTTCCAGCGTTATTTCTCCTCCACTATCCCCATGCCTCTGGTGCTAGGCTTCAAAGGACATGTTTATGTCATTGTATGACTCTTGGTGTTTCTATTGTGAGTCATAATGCACAGCAGACTTATTCTTGAAAGACCTTCTTATATCAAAGTAGCTAATAAATACTCAGACCAGAAATGACTGTGAATTTCATATATATAATCTGCTAAGATCAAGTGCAAAGAATCCTTACTTTATCTACCCATTGTCAGATCCCAAAATACCTGGGACAACACCAATGAGATTCAACATGAGGGAAGTTGTAGCTATAGAGGAAGGAAATCGTGGTTAAAACATCTGACTTTTGCAAATTACAAAATTATACAAGCTTAGGAGCTCATTGCTAGCATCCTTCCCAGAGGCATCGTAGGAATCCACTCCAGGGAAAGCTCCTGAAGCTTGAGATTCTTTAGCTGAACAGTGAATCTACCTCTGAACCCAATAAGCAGCCACAAGTGGATATTGCAGAGCACCTCAAACTTAAATTCTGTGGCAGATGCTGTGTTTTACTGCCCCAAGGACCCCTTCAGGACCAAGACACTCATACCCCGCACCTGATGGCTTTCAGAAGAATCCCTCTCTGGGAGCAGTTTTGAACTGAAGACAATCCTCTTATGGGATCCTTCTTTGCTTCTCTAATATAAACTGGTCTTTCAGGTATCAGGTTTAAAACTACTAAATCAGAAAGTCCATTTCAAAACCCTCTAGATGAGGTTATGTCTCCTGGTTATTTATCAGTGGATATGGGTTTATTTACCGGTATCATTCCTTAAAATCCCATGTGATACTCCCATGCTTTTAGTTAGAAGTGTGATGCCTGCTACCTACTTACTCCGCACACAGGGGAGAAAAACACCTGCATTCTTCACCACTGTGTCTCCAGACATAGAACATTGCTCAGTACATATGGAAGTCCAGTAATACTTGTTAATTTAGTAAATATTTGTTAAACCAAGAGAATGACAAAATTATTGCTGTGCTTTAATCTGGAAACTGTCTACTTTGTTAGTCATCTATCAGATGGAAGCCTTCATTTACTCCTCTCTCACACAATGTTGATCAAAACACTTTCCATGATTTTTACAGCAAACTCTCTTAGAAATGATAAAAAACACAAGTAAATGAAATAAACAAAATGAGAACACCTAAGTAAAAGATCTCTCAGTGTCTCTGATAGCACTGTCCAGTGTCAGTATAATGGGTGTGTTTGTTGCTTTCAGAAAGCCAAAATGTTTTACGGTGTATTAAAGAGCACTTCTCAGTTTGTCCATAAACATAGGTCAAAGTTTTATTATAATTTCTTGCATGAGAGATTTTCTAATGTTGTATTTATTTTTGAGAGAGAGAAAATATGCATGGGAGCATGGGAGTGGGGGAGAGGCAGAGAGAGAGAAAGAGGGACAGAGGATCAGAAGCAGGCTCTGTACAGCAGAAAGCCCAATGTAGGACTTGAACTCACAAACTGTGAGAAAATGATCTGAGTTGAAGTCAGACACTTAGCCACTGAACCACCCAGGCACCCCCACCTGGAGAGAAAAATCTCTAGCTCAGATTGTGATCTCATGGTTCCTGAGATCCAGTGCTGTGTTGAGCTCTGTATTGTTAGCTTGGAACTTGCTTAGTTTCTCTCTCTTTTCCTCTCCCCTGTGCACATGCATGCAGCTGCCTCCACACTCTCTCACTCATTTTCTCTCTCAAAATAAATAAATATACATTTAAAAAAGATCTTTTAATGGGCCAATTCAAGGGTTACCCTTAATTGGCATCCTATAGCACAAGAGAAAAAAATGGGTAACCTTGTTGGATTATTTATTAAATATAGATAATCATGTTAGATACAGAAAGAAAAGAAAATCTCCTTAAAGGTCATTGCATCTTTGACTGACAATTAGCTGACAGTCAACTGGGTGGGTAAAGTTCCCAGAATAAGACTTAATCCTGTTAAAGTTCAAGGGAAAATCACTTAGCATGTGTCAGGAATACTAATTTCTCTGAAGAAGGAAGGTTCTGTGAACTATACCACTCAACAATGTTATTTCTCTTCACCAGGAATGGTGCCCTTCCTCTTCTAGAAAAGTGGTGTCATGACCAGCTTCTGTAGGCTGTTTCTATTCCAGATCAATTTTGGGACAATTCATATTTTTATTTTTTATCTTTTGCTTTTTAGTTTGTTTATTTACTTATTTATTTATTTATTTATTTTACATTTTGGAGTTCTATATCACACATTTGAAATCGAAACATGCAAAAGTGAGATTTCCAGGCTCAAACAAGCTGTAGGGACAGAAAAACACATTGCAGGATGCTGGTTAAATGTAGTTTTAACATAATTTTACAAATAGGAACTGTTTGAGAAAGTGGGAATTCTTTGTGATCAAATGTGTTATCTTTCCAAACTTAAGCATTACAATAACAACACAACAGGGCTCTTCTCCTACAAATAAAACCTTCCTTGTTAGGAGTTAGTTGTTTTGCTATCCCAGGCAATGTATCTGGAAAGGACCCTAAGCACGGTGAGATCATGACCTGAGACAAAAGAAAGAGCTGGAAGTTTAACCTTCTGAGCCACCCAGAAGCCCTCAAAATGAAACATATTCTTATCATAGGATCCAATTGTGCTTCTTGGTATGTACCAAGACAACTCTTTGTTTTAGTTTTACTTTTACAAATAGGTCCACTGAAAAATCTCACAGGTTAAACATGAAATGTGGGTAGGAAGTAGGTGGACCCACAGACCTCAAATAGCATGCTTAGAAATTTGGAATTTAAGAAGGAGTCCCTGGGTGGCACAGTTGGTTGAGCGTTTGACTTCAGCTTTGGCCATTGTCTCATGACTTGTGGGTTCAAGCCCTATATCGGGCTCTTTGCTGACAGTCCAAAGCCTGGAGTCTTCCTGGGATTCAGCTTTTCCCTATTTCTCTGTATTCCTCCCCTGTTTGTGCTCTCTCTCTCTCTGTCTCAGAAAGAAAGAAAGAAAGAAAGAAAGAAAGAAAGAAAGAAAGAAAGAAAGAAAGAAAGAAAGAAAGAAAGAAAGAAAGAAAGAAAGAAAAAGAATAAAATAACAGAAATTTGTGCCGGGAGCTGCACCGGCCTTCCTGGATTACATAGTCACAGTAAGGAAATGGCAGACGTTGCATGACTCCTGTCATGAGAGGCAGAACTGGTATCCCCTTCTGCTACTACTGTCCATGTGAAATTAAGCCTGTTGCTATTGATTAGGCCTCACAGTGTTCCAAATCAGACCGATATTCCCCATATAGTTACCCCATAAGAAAAGGCATATTCTTGCCCCTGAATAAGGGATTTTATATCAAAGTGCTGCAGATGTTTGCCAAAAGGCTCTTCTAATGAGCTTGCAGACCAAAACATAAGGGGGGCTAAGAACACAAGAGTTACAATTAACTCTGGCCCAGAGAAAAAGAGCCTAACTTAGAGATAAGAAACAGACAAGGACCGGACATCAGTTGCTGCATATATTTTTGCTATAGAAGTCCAAATACCCTCCCTTGTACTGACTGCAGCTATGAGTATGGATAAGAAACTAGAAACCCAAGTGCAAGGTCAATACACAGGGCCCCCATTATGCTTACACCAAGGAAAGGGCTTTCTCTAACAACTTGTTAACAAGCATTCTTTCTCTTGTGGTTTATGAGCTAGATACAATAACTCCCAGCCTATCTTTATACAACTTAACCTATGTTTTAGTTTTAGCATTACTAACTTAAATAATATGTATATTATCCTGATTTTTTACTAAAAACATCTTGTTATTGTCTTAATTGTAAAATTTACCTTACTGTAAGTGCATTACATGATTTAGTTATAACATGTTAATTAAAAAGAAAGTCATAATTTTTGGTCAAAACCCAACTCGTACAAAATAAGATGGGTCTGTTACTTTCTTAACTTTGGGGACTGATGCCAAGAATAAATTGGGATGGTTCTACAAAAGTACTTCTGTAAAACTTGCCTCTGTACACCTTTGATGATTGAAACACCTTATCACTAAGAATTAAAAACTGTAAACAATTTCTATTTTCTGATGTCATGTTATTGCTTAACCAATAAAAAAGGACACCAAAGCAGACCGAATGGAGATGTCTGCCTGGTGACCAAGAAAGAAACATGCGGCTCTCTCATCTCTCTCTCTCGCCGACACCATCCATCCTTCAGGGGACCCTAGACCTGCTGGAGCTGGACACTGGCAAATTTGGAAATTAATTGTAGCCTATGGAGATCCACACCCATACCCAAAGAAGTACAGCTAAATGAAAAACATTTTTAAAAATCCAGAGTAGAAATATTGAGATTGTTATCCTGTGTCAGCACCCCTGACTTCAAGACTTTGCGTGTATACAGAAAGATGACATTTAAATAAAAATGAATTGAATCTGCATATACAAATTGTGGACCACCTACATTATTTACTGACTTCCCAACATTTCATTTTGGGATCTCCTTCCAAGAGCTTGCATTCTCATAATTCCTTCTTAATCTAATATTTTGCTTCCACTCAAGTCTTAATATTTCTCCTTTCTTTTTTCTGATAGCAGTTCAGTTTTCTGTACCAAATATTAATAAAAAGATTAAAAAAAAACATTTTGGCTTAATTTTCTCAAGGCAGTGCTCTGACATGGTGATTGTTCCAAGTAGAATTTAACTGAATTTGGGTATGAATACCAACTAAGAAATAGCTATGAGCCAATCAACAAATAGTTTATGTGAATTAAGTACTAGGTAGGTTCAAAGATTCCAGCTCAGAGATCTACCTCATCCACGTCCTATTGTACAGACTCCTCACCTTTTAGCTAGAACTTGGCTATTTATCTTTATCAAAAACTCTTTCATCTCTTTATTTCTAAGAATTTTTACCTCGTTCTTCTTGGACAGCCTATAGAAAATCCATGTTTTCATGAAAGCAATCCAGTTTTTCTTATCTTAAGTGCAAGCCATCTGGATCTTAGCCTGAAGACTCTTTCTACACCAAATGTTAGTCAATGAGTTTTGCTAAGGACAACTATATTCCCCCTGAAGAATTGTGCAGTTGCCTCTTAATCCATCTTGTTCTCAAAATTTCACCCCAAGCAAACTTCTCAAAGGTCTCCAAAAAATCCAGGAAATGTAATGTACAATATCAACTAAGACAATGAATCAGCCATCCCCCTAAAAGATACAGGAGAAATGTGTGCAGTTGGGCACAGCAGGCACTCTTCTTATACTTAAAACCAAGATACAGAATAAAAAAAAATAAATGGTGAGGGTCATTTCTGCAGGAGCCTGATGAAATCATCCTAAGTTCTCCCCATACATGCAAATCATAATGTAAAATCATTGCATTTGCTAAGGAATTCTCTGATTGCTTTCTATTTAATTACAGGCTCTGGTCTACTTTCTCTAAGACGTCTCAAAACCACATCTCCCACTTAAAAATAAAAGGATACTTTATACTTGAATGACTCATTCAAGAGAGTTGCATCTCAGAGGAGAAGTGTTATGTCCTATCTGCAGAATAGTCCAGTTGAAGAATTTTTCCATTGCTATATGGACCCTGTGTGAGATAATGTGATTTTGACTGGCAGGTTCATCCAAATGCTCTCATTCTGATTTTGTGTTCACTGTGTGTAGCCACTTCATAGGGTGCAGTGAGTCCACACTGCCTCCAAATGGAGGACTCTGGGAGCAAGGGGCTCCTTGGGGGGCTGTAACCTCTGTTCAGGCACATGCTCACTTCAAATTCAGCATCATTAGCATTTCATCACCTTCTCTTTGCAGCTGAGCTTGCTGGAATCCAAAAATAAATGTGGTTTGCAAAACTTTGCATACATTTTGGGTTACCAGTGTTCTTTGTTTCTCCTAAAATTAAAGGGAGGAAAAAGAGTAAAAGAAGAAGGAGAAAGAGAAGGAGAAGGAGAAGGAGAAGAAGAAGGAGGAGGAGGAGGAGGAGGAGGAAGAGGAGGAGGGGGAAGAAGAAGAAGGAGGAGAAGACAAGGATGACAAATGAGATCTTCTTTCAACCAATCAATCCAAAACATGTCTGTGTCAATGGACACATACCTCAAATGCCCCTCCCCTCTTTGGTAATTTATCATCACCTACAACAATATAAAATGATAAAAGTGTTACACAGGTGCTTTACCTCAAGTTGAGATGTTTTGTTGGAATTTATCAGATGAGGCTAAGGAGGTTTCTGCACTGGAACAAAAGAACAACATGAGTAGAATGTGACTATCCTTGAAACTCTTGGGGTTTCCACTTTAAGATGGAAATTGGCTGAATGTTTTAGTTTTTTTATTTTATGATTTTAGAGGACTTACCATTTGTTGAGTTGACAAATCATTTCATAAGTTAGAATACTCTAAACATTTATTAGTTAGAAAGAAGACAGAAGGGAAGGGAAAAATAATTAACATGTGTTATACATCCATTTTTTCCAAATACTGTAAAAGGCCCTTTACATGCTTTAACATTTAATCCTCACAAAAACCTCATGATGTAGGAGTTATGTGCCCACTTCACAGATAAGGTAAATGAAGGGAGTTTAAACTACATTTCATAAAGATGAGGAATTATTGTGTCCCACTGGTGTTAAATACGGACCTTCCAGGAGAGAAATAAAAATAAGACAGAAGAGTGAACATGCTGGCAATATTTATCTATTATTTTGTGTAGCCGAATTATATAATTAAGAAGAGACATTATATGGTTTGGTACAAGCACATTATGAACCCTGCATTTGGCCCTGACTTCAAACACAGGTTAGAAGCCACAGTGAACCATAAAGCCTCATTATGTTATAGTCACACCGAGTCATTGCTTCCGAGTAGTGTCCCCAGCTTCTCTGCAAGCCATTGTCATTAGTCTTGGTTCCAAATGCTTTTGGCAGTTTTGAGATGTTCGGCTGACTTTCAGAGGACCAAGATTTTGCCAAGAGTTGTCACTGGTGAGTGTAGGGAAGAGGTAGCACCAAAGGCAGTTCTCAAAGAGAACAGTTTCAGAAATATTTTCAGCAGTGACATTCCTGTTCATAGGAATGCACAGCCCCCTATCGGGACAGTTAAGAAAGGATGGCACTCATTCTGATGTAGATGCTAAAAGTATCATATGTATTGCTTTCATAAATCATACCAGCCTATGTATGAATAAGTGTGTCTATGTATGTTTATTTCTGGAATTTACTTTTATGTCATTAAAACTATAATTTAAATATCAGGTTATCATATTCAGTGATAGATAAATATAGGAGTTTGAGAGTCTATAGAATTATCTTGTGATTTGCCATGTGTTAGGCTGAAAATCTGAGGGGTGTGTGTGTGTGTGTGTGTGTGTGTGTGTGTGTGTATGTGTATCTAGAAGCCAAATGGATATAATTCATATAATTATGGTGATGGAGATGTATTATGCCACATATTTATTAACTTGGCACTATAGCCCAGGGGAAGGAGAAAAATAGAAGCCTCTAAAGAAAAAAAAATATTTTAAAACTTCTGTTTAAAAAAGAAAAGTAAGATGATCAGTTAAGGTGCCAGAGGTTCAAGGAGCTAATTGACATCCAGGCTACTAAGAGATTTAGATGTCAAAGTAATATTTTAATTATAAACCTGGTGTGTCTTTCACCGGTTTGATACTTGCTGCCGAGGACAAACAATTTGGACCACACCAGTTCAGGAATCCAGGGTGTGTTATAGCTTAAAGGAGACAACTGGTTACAGACAGGAAAAAAATTGGCTATTTGGTTTGTTTTTACTTATTTTATTTTTTATTTTAATTTTTTTTAACATTTCTTTATTTTGAAAGAGAGACACAGAGGGTGAGTAGGGGACAGTCAGAGAGAGAGGGAGACACAGAATCAGAAGCAGGCTTCAGGCTCTGAGCAAATGGTCAGCACAGAGCCTGACACAGGGCTCGAACCCACAAACTGTGAGATCATGACCTGAGCTGTAGTCAGCCACTTAACCAACTGAGCCACCCAGGCGCCCCTGGTTTATGTTTTTAAGTAGCAATTTTACTGGTAATATTCTCTGGTTGTTCTTTCAGTTCTTTATTCTAAATTACTGTGAGTGGGGATGCCTGGGTGGTTCAGTCAGTTAAACATCTGACTCTTGATTTCTGCTCAAATCATGATCCCAGGGTCATGGGATCGAGCCCCATGATGGGCTCTGCACTGAGTGTGGAGACTGCTTAAGATTCTCTCTTCTCTACCTCTGCTTGTACTCTCTCTCTAAATATAAATACATGCATACATGCACACATGCATAAAAAAGTACATAAATAACTGGGGACAGGTGCTCCATATTAAGGAAGGAACAAAGTCACACAGCAAATATGTGGAACTAACAAAAGGGAAGATTTAGAGGCAGTAAAACAACTAACCACTATCATCTCATGGATTCTTTGTGCCTGATTTGAACGACGAGCATTTAGGTTATACTCATTTCGATGCAATAAATTGATGTTTAAAAACTAACTTTATTGAGATAAAATTTGCATAAAATCTAATTCATTCATTTATTTTTATTTATTTTTAAAGTTTTTAAAAAGTTTATGTCAAAAGAGAGGGAGTGAGAGCACAAGTGGGGGAGGGGCAGAGAGGGGGTGGGGAGAGAATCTCAAGCAGGCTCCACACCGTCAGTACAGAGCCTGATGTGCTGCTGGAACTCATGACATAGTGAGTTGAGTGGAAACCAAGTGTTGGACACTCAACCGACTGAGCCACCCAGGTGGCTCCTTCATTTTAAGTATTCCAGAAAGTTACAGATGTATACCCTGTGTGACCACTACAATAACATGCACACTACATAAATTTAAATATAGACATGACACAAATGCAAGTAGACATTATATATATCATTATTTATATATATAATTGTTTATATATAATTATAATAATATATATGTTCATTTTGTTTATGTATCCACTATAGAATATATAGCAGAACCCTAGTTTTTAAAATTCTTTTATGTCTCTATTTTGAGAGACAGAGACAGAAAGAGAGCCGGGGAAGGGGCAGAGAGAGAGGGAGACACAGAATCTGAAGCAGGCTCCAGCTCTGAGCTGTCAGCACAGAGCCCGACGTGGGGCTGGAACCCACCAACCGTGAGATCATGACCTGAGCTGAAGTCAGAGGCCTAACGGACTGAGCCACCCAGGCGCCGCATGGAACCCTAGTTTTGAAGTGACATTGTGATGTCATGTGAAGCACGTTCAAGTGGAAGTCAGGAAATCTGAATATCAATGTATCAGAGAGCCTGGTAACTAGATTCTTCCTGTATAACCAGTTTCTGCTGCCATCGAGAAATGAGGTAAAAGTAAGGAGAAAAAGGAATAGTGCTGAACTGTATTCATCTTGTGCCAATTTACAAGAGTCAGTGCATTTTTTCCCAGCTCCTCACTCAGTGATGTCCATTTCAGTAGTTTGAAATAAGCCCAGGTTATTTATACCATGGGGCTCTGTAGAAATTTTAGATCTGTTGTTTTTTTTTTTTTTTTTTTTTTGGTTTCATTGGAGGGTTAGTTGTTGAACAGTCACCAGGGTTGTTAAATGTTTGGCCTCTGGTAGTAAGACTAAGATGTTGCTGTTATTACTAATGCAGACAGTATTGGTGAAATACACTTTCAAACGCTTAACTTTTCACATTGACTTCCCACTGCAAGCTAGGCATGCTGAAGCACTGAGTCAGTCCTCATGGTGGCTTGGACCTCTAATGAGCTCACCATACTGCCAAGTGCTGTTGAAACTCAGACCCTGCACAGGTCAGCGTGCTCCAAAGAAAAAGAAGAGGAGCATCTTGTCTATACATGCCCTATTCTTGCTTTTCCATGTGGCAATCAGATATGCAATCCATCTCCCAAGAGGGAAGGTGAGGGGGTCAAAGAGGGGAAAGAGGTTTATTAATGAAAAATATCACAGATGGGGAAGTCTCTTTCCACCCCTCCGGTGCCCCCAGTGTTTTATCTTGGCCAATTTTGTGTCTCCGTAGTTTCGGGGCACACCATCAATGCTTTCAGAAGGGTAGTTTCCATGACTTTACAATAAGTTTTTAAAAATTGCCTCACAATTTTCAAAAAAAATTGTGCCTCAGACCCTCTGAGCTCTGCAATTCTATGATTTACAAGTCTAGGCTTCTATATCTAGAGTTTGCCACAACAAAAGCTTGCATTTCAGTGCATTTATAAATTCTAAAGTATTGATTGTTTCCACTCGGCAACCCCACCTTTCAGCAGGTCACTTTTGAAAGCTTTTAACAGAGGGCAAATGGGAAAAGTGCCCTGACCTTCTTTGATAGGGAACTAAAGCCAGAATGAACAAATAAGCAGTTACACGAATATGTATGTATACACATGCATATTATGCACATATGCATATATATTATATGCATATTATGCACATATTATATTATGTATTACATGTATATTATGTAAATTATATACATTTGCATATACATATTATGTGTATATATATGTATATATGTGTATATATATATGTGTATATATATATATATCTGCATATACTGTTCTACCTTTTCATTTAACAAAAAGTATAGTCCTGTTTTCCCTTCTGAGTTTATGGTTCAAGATAATAGCATTTTCAGTGGAAGGAATCTCTAGGTTCATTCTTGTTGATTTGATTTTATTCAGCAATTGTTAAGGAGGTCAGAGGCCCTCAGGCACATGATTGATCATATTCTTTGCTTCTATTTCATTCATAGCACTTATCATTCTCTAATGTACCTTGTTTCTCATCGACCCACAATTTCCTTGAGGGCAGGGGTTGTGTCTTTCATCTGTATCCCTAATGTCCATTTGAGTCCTTGGCATGAGATGTTTACTAAATGACCCAGGGAAGGCATGGTGAGGGAAGGCTCCGAAGTGTTGGCTTATCCCATGGTCTATAAAATGTGTGCATGCCAAGACTAAGCCACCTGGGTTCCATGCCTAGATATTCAGGGGTTTCAGGACAAAGTCTAACATGAAGCCAAATGAAAGAGCAATCATTGTGTGTTTTAACTGAAGGTAACCCTTCCAGCTCAACTCATTTCTCTATTTTCATACACAACCTTGTGTCCTATTAATGGAATTACTTCAAACATCAAGAGAAATGAGCAAGATTGCAGCCAATAATGTGGAAATCATATTGTTTGATCTTCCAAAGTGCAGGAAATCCTGTCTGCAGGAGGCAGAATCTCCTCGCAGGGTAAGAATTGCTGATGTTTGTAACTGCTTCCAAAGGAGAGAAACCCAAGGCAGCATGGTTTGCAAAACCAAATTTTAATTATCAAGAAAAACCCAATTTGAGGAAAAAGCAAATTTTCCAATTTTGCTTCTCCTTAACTAGAAGCAGTGTTCAGTAATAACATAAATATTGATAGATAACATTCTACAACAAATATTGGTGAATCCTTCTGGCTATGCTGGTAACTGTTTAAATCAGAGGGGCAGAAGGGTTATAGAGATGGCTGGTATAAAAGAAAAATTTTGCACTGTGACACATTAGAAGTAGTGAGACAGCTTTTATTCAGACTACTGCATAACAGAGAGACCACTTCAGTATAAACTGAGCTGAATTCTGCTGAAACAAAGTCAGGAGGCCTTTTATATGTTGGGGTGTGCTAATGGAAAAGTACCAAGGGACTGGGGAAGGGGGTTAGTCAACGTGATTAGATCACCGGTGTTTGCTAATCTTGCTTATGAAGCTAAGCTCCTACGCTCCCACATGGAATGGGAAACAGTAGCACCATCTTTCTTTTTATTATTATTGATTGATTCATTCATTCATTTTAAAGTTTATTTTGTGTGAGAGAGAGCATGCAGGCAGGGAAAGGGTAGAGTGAGAGGGAGAGAAAGAATCCCAAGTAGGCTCCATGTTGTCAGCACAGAGCCCAATGCAGTGCTCCATCTCATGAATCTCCTGTGAGACTATGACCTGAGCCAAATCAAGAGTTGGATGCCTTATCACTGAGCCACCCAGGTGGCCCAGAGGCAACATCTTTCTTGATGATTATATTGACAAAGATGATTTGAGGTTTCCTGCTTTATTCTACAAATCTTAGATGGATTGAGTATCTGCTCTGACATATTTGGTAAATATGTCATGAAGAGACAAAAGAAAAAAGAGGTGAATTTCAGTGATGTTACAGAACAGTAACATTATAAATATGACTCAATAGGAATGTTTACTGTGAAGGAACTTGTCCGTTTTTCAGTTCTTACATAATTAGGTGTGTGCTCTTATACGGATTAGTACATAGTGTTGCTTTTCTGTTCAGGACAGTGTTAATTTAAAATGGAAAACCAGGTTAAGTTGTCCTCCAATGCTTCTGGGTTGTTGTTGGTTTTGTTTTGTTTTGTTTTGTTTTGTTTTGTTTTGCATGGCCTGATCTTCCTCCTTCCACAGTTTTCTCTTTTATTCTCAAAGGAAACAGATGTGGATTTTGGATCCACATTTACTCTAGATAACCACGGGCGGGCCTTACTTACCACAGTGAAAGGAACATAACAAACTCTGGGTTATGTAAAAATATTTATTACTATCTGACTAGGGTAAAGGTGTGGTGGCTTTATCTTTCTATTACAGGTTTCCCATGATTAGAGCAGGAAGCGTTCTCTACTAAATCTACCATCAACATGAAACTTTCCCTGTGATTATTTTTTCTTCCCCTCTAGAAAAAGCTGACCAGACATGGTACTTTTAGTTAAGAGAGAGCACTGTTCAAATTTCTCTATATTGAGGTCATCACAATGTAGAACTTAGAGTCGTTGAATAAATATTTACTGAGTATCCTCTATGTTCCAAACACAACATTGGGTGTGGTTGAGGTGGCAAACTTTGGTTCAATATTTCTTATAGTCAAGAATCGATCAATCCTATAGAAAGGACAGTGCCCATTTATAGAAATCAGATTTGACATGTGACCCGTGTCCAAGAAAAAATAGATAAAACACTCTCTAGAAACTTAGAAGAGGCTTTGGTCACTGGGGTTGTGATCTTTATTGATTAAAGGACAAAATAACATAGTTGAACATTGAGCATTGACTTGCAATCTAATGGAGTTTGGGGATGCCACATGTAATTATTTTTGTGATTGAAATTAAAAGAAAACAGCAGAGGTGCCTGGGTAGCTCAGTTGGCTAAGCATCTGACTCTGGATTTTGGCTCAGGTCATGATCTCACAGTTCATGAGTTCCAGCCCCATATCTGGCTATGCACTAAGAATGTGGAACCTGCTTAGGATTCTCTCTTTCCCTCTCTCTTCCCTCCCTTTCACTCACTCTCTCTCAAAGTAAATAAACAGGCTTTAAAAAATAAGGAAAACAAAAAAGAAAAAAAGATTAATTTAAGCTTAAAGAAACTAAGAAAATTAATAAAAGAGCAACAATCAATGAAATTGAAAATAGGAAAACAATAGGGAATCAACATAATCAAAAGGTGCTTCTTCCAAACAATCAATACAATTTATAAAACTCTAGGAAGTCTAAACAAGGGAGAAAAATGAGAGAGAGAAGACACAAATTACCAATATCAGAAGTGAAAGAGAGGATAATTGCTACTGATCTCATCAACATCAAAAAATTAAAAAGATAAAAACCAAAACAGAATGCTGAGAACAACTCTAAACCCACAAATGTGAAAACATCTGAAGTGGATGGATTCTTCAGAAAACACAAACTACCAAAATTCACACAAGGAGGTAAAGATCATCTGTTTGGGAGTAAATATCTTAACGGAGATGAATCAACAATTAACAACATTCTGAGAGAGAGAGAAAGCATGCATGCACACCAGACCCAGATACATTTATTTCCTAACTCTTTCAATGAGTCCAGTATTACATTAATATCAAAACTCTATAAGACATTACAAGAAAGGAAAACTTCAGACCTATGTGTCTCATGAACACAGATGCAAAAATCAATCCCAAATATGAGCAACTAGAAAACAATAAAGAATATATAACAATGATTATACAATGAGACCAAGTGAGCTTCATTCTAGAAACATGACATTTGGAAATCAATTAATGTAATGAATCACATCAATAGGCTAAAGAGAAATTAGATGATCCTATCAATTGATGCATCAAAAGTACTTGACAAAATTAAACACTCATTCATAATTTTTTAAAAACTCAGAAAATCAGTAGAGGTGAACATTCTCAACTTGACAAAGAACATCTACAATAAGTCTACAGATAACATCTTATTTAAGGACGAGAAACTAGATGTTAGAAACAAGGCAAAGATAACGTCTCATTATTTATACTTAATATTTTGCTGGAAACCTTATGTATTACAATATGATTAGAATATAAGATCAAACATACAGATTTGAAGGTCAGAAACAAACAAAATGTTTATTCTCATATATGGTTGTCTATATAGAAAATTTAAAAAACTGAAAAAAATGTTTTTGGTGAATATAGTAAAGTTGCAGTATCCAATGTTAATATCAATGATACTATTGATTGCTTATATATTAGGAAAAAAGGATTTTAAAATTAAATTAAATTTGAACCTGACATTAAGTTTATTTATTTTTGAGAAAGAGAGAGATTGAGCATGAGGCAGGGAGCGGCAGAGAAAGAGGGAGATACAGAATCTAAAACAGCCTCCAGGCTCCAAGCTGTCAGCACAGAGCCTGATGTGGGGCTTGAACACACGAACTGTAAGATCATGACCTGAGCCTAAGTCAGACGCCTGACCTACTGAGCCATTCAGGCACCTTTGAACTAGACTTTAAAAGAAACCAACACCAATGCCTCAGACTGGAACAGTTTGAGAAAAAAAATTGATAATAATAAAGCAATATTGAATTATAGCCCAAAGTATACAATAAACATCTATGAGTCCACACTGATTTAAATAAATGACTGAATAAATATACAGAGAAGAGACAAATTTCCCAAGCAGAATTCCAAGTAACTGATGCCGATATTCCATGCTTACAAAGTGCAGCATAAACTCCTAGTTCAAGTGTCGGCTGCTCTTTTCCTTCTGAAGAGTACAGTGTAGAAAGTGGGTAGAAATAACTCTACAGAAGAGATATATGAAAATGCTGCATCAGGCAAGTGATGGAGGTCAACATCAATAGTGATAAATCATGTTGAAGCCTAAGAAAGTATCATAGCCAAGGGGACTCTAAGAGACTAAATATAATATGGCATCCTGGAACAGAAAAATGACATTAAGTAAGAAGTAAGAAAATCTGAATAAAATATAAACTCTAGTTAATTATAACATATCAACATTAGTACATCAATTCTAACAACTTTCCTTCCTAATGTAAGAAGTTAATCGTAGGGGAAACTATGTTGGGGGATACATAGGAGCCATTTGTATTATCTTCCCAATTTTTCTGTAATTTTTTCAAAAATTTTTTGAATGTTTACTCATTTTTTAGAGAGAGATAGAGATAGAAATAGAGATGAGAGAGAAAGAGGCACTCTGGAGCAGACTTCAGGCTCTGAGCTGTCAGCACAGGAGCTCCATTGGGCTTGAACCCACAGCGAGATTATGACCTGAGCTAAAGTCAACCATTCAACCAACTGATGCACCTAGGAGCCCCAACTTTTCTGTACATTTAAAGCTGGTCTAAACATAAACTTATCCAGTGGTTTCAAGACAGAGTCGTAGCTGAGTGCTACGAATGAAACTGAAAAATTCCTGAATTTTGCAGTAAAAATATTTAACTTCTTTTTTTTCCTTTTTCTGTTCCTTAGAAGCCTGGTGACCTTGGAAAAGCTATTTAATAATTTCAAGTATCTCTTCCCTTCTCTCTGGGATAATAACGACTTTCCTACTTCACACAATTGCTGTGAGGGTTGATTTATATAGTGAGTAGGAAAAGCCAGATGTAGTCCTGTGGAGATAGAGGCATACGATAGAATACAAAACTCTTGAGGAAAATTAACACAGAAGGATAATACACAAGCACACAACAGTAAGTGTGAGTGAAATAGAGAGGCATGCCACTCTACAAAAAGAAACCTAAAGAAAGTTCCAAGCAATTGGTTATGTTTAAAAATAATTGAACTGCTGTGTGAAGGAGCTTGTTCTAATTTAATTTCTGCCCTAGACTAGTTTTATGACCTTCAGCAAATGAATTACCTTCTTTTGCTTCCTTTTCTCATCTGTAAACTGGACATGAGAATATTTTCTCCTTAAGTTTGCTGTCAAAGAGCAATCACTTAGCATTTATGTAGCAGTGGTGTAGCTTCTCTGGCCAATAAAATCTGCCCCTGCTCTTCCTATGAAAAACTCATTAACTCAATTCTCTTAATTTCTGAGAAATAGTGCTCATTTTCTCAAAGTGTCCCTGTCATCCTTCGGTTACTTGCGTTTTGTGTGTGATCAGTTTGATAATGGATAGTTTTTGATCCATAACATTTTTAAAAATTGTGGCTTTATTCCATTCAATTGGATCACCTGCTTTTTCCAAATGAGTTATTAAATTTAAGACACCTTGAAAAATAAGTTGATCTTACAACCCATTGCCTAGTTACATGAAACCGCAAGCCTGGAATATTCTCTTATTTCTTCGGTGAATAAAATTCAAGTTATTCTTCCATGCCAAGCTTAAATATCAGCATGTTGAGGATTTATTTCATCTAGCCCAGTGTATTAAGATCTTATATAGGACCTGTTGTAGCCACACTTCTATTTCTACACCCTTGCTGGAAGCCGTCAAACATTGTCTCCATTCTCCCCACTAGGGGATAATTCAATAACAGAGAGGGTTAGAACTGCTCTATACTCTCCTTACCCTTCTTTTGCCACAAGAATGATGCCTAGAACCTGGCATGCTTTCCACATACCAATGCTGCATTTGTGGCCTTTGTGTTTGTTAAATGGCTTCCCCAAGACACAATGATAGGAATCGATCTTTCACTTATTGTTTGTTTGCTTTTATTTATCCAGTGTTCATTAGAGTACTTGGCACTTAGCAATCTCCAAATATATCTCTGAGGGATAGATGGAGATAAACAGGAGGTAACGGAGTGTGGGTGAGAAAATTAAAAGCAAGGGAAGGCAGTTTCACTGAAAATGGCCCATATTCGTAGATGTGAGTCTGCAGCATCAAGAACCAAGCAGAGAGGGCTGCTTTGATCCTTGATTTGGGCTAAAGACTGGGAAACACTTTCTAAATGGGAGGCTCCAGTGAAGGGTCTGGTGTAAGGGGAACAACTGGGAAACAAGTCAAAGAAGAGGGCTGATCATCAAAACAACCGGACAAGAAAACCTGTCCTAGAAAGAGCCACACCTAAAACCAAGATGGAAGCTCAGGAAGCTAGAAAAGAGTGAATATTCTAAAGAGATCATGGGGCAGGGTCTGTGACCATCCCAAGCTGACCTGTACAGGTATGCAGGGGCACTTACCAAATATGACTCCAGAAACCTGGGGTAGGCTGCCTTCAATTTAGAGATACTGGTTGAGAAACAACAGGGGCACAGACAAGAAACAATATCAAGAACTGAATGAATTGGGAATTGACAGAGTAGTGGTTAAGGTGATTTGGGATGGGTGACATGTGGAGCTTCCAGGGGAGTGTAGCAGAACCCCACATACCTACCTGGAGCCACTAGAGTATTACAATGATACATGACAAAGGTGACAGCATTTCATACTCTGGGAAACAGAGCCTGAGGACATGTGCAGCCTGTTTAAAGCTGAAATAATTGTCTATCAGCTCTAGAAAGATTGGCAAGGTGTATCTGCCACCTTTCAAAGGGATCTAAACCAGGAGAGTGTAAGGAATGGCAAGAAGCTAAAGAACTAGGGCACCTGGGTGGCTCAGCCGGTTAAGCGTCCAAATTTGACTCAGGTCATGATCTCGCAGTTCATGGGTTCGAGCCCTGTGTCGGCCTCTGTGCTGACATCTAAGAGCCTGGAGTCTGTTTCAGATTCTGTGTCTGCCTCTCTCTCTCTGCCCCTCCCCTGCTCACTCTCTCTCTCTCTCTCTCTCTCTCATTCTTTCTCTCTCTCTCTCAAGAATAAATAAAACATTACAAAAAAAAAAAAAAAACAAGATGCCAAAGAACTTCCAGAACCCAAAGTTTGGGTATGGGATGCTCTCTCTCCACAGTGTCCTTCAAGCGTGAGTCGGGGTTGGTGTAGGGCCTGGATGGACCTGCAGCAAGCTATCAGTAAAGCTGCTCCATAGCCACTGTGCATCTCACTGTGGAAGAGAGAAGCTGACAGATGGAAGTTTAGCTTTGTGTCCTTAGTGGTGTTGAGACAAATTGTTTCTTCATAAAACACTCATTGAACTTGCCATGGGAAGCAGAGAAAACAGGAATGGTCTTGGGCCAAAAGACTTACCATCTGAACATATTCATTCTGCTAATTAAATACTCATCACTGAAGTCTATGGAGATTCTACTTGGCAAGGTCATTGAAATATGCAAATCATTATTCATCCATAGTTAAAATGTTTACCCCAGCCCAGCTGCAGCAGTGGGACCTTGGAAAAAGATCGAAAATACTCTCCCATCCTTTTCTCTATTTTTACCCTCCAAAAAATGAACTAAGTATTTTGACACAGAATCCATGGTTCTTGTCAGATGTCTGAAATGTGAAACTTGGCCTTTCTACAGGTGCTAAGAAAAGCTTTATTTTACCTTAATTTTTTTTTTTTAAATCTCAGCTTGATCAACCTGTCCCCGGAGTCCTGAGTCACTAAACCATAAACTTCAGTTCCATACCCTTCTAAATTTTAAACTTCACATTCAAACCAGAAGAGAAAAATTGACAAATAGACCCTTAGACTCAAGGTACAGAAGGATCATTAATTATTTTTCTATGTCTCAAGTGAATTACCAAGTACAGTTTTAACCATTATAAAATTTTTTATTTATTGCAAGACAACTGTGAAATGAAGTATTTTTGCAAGAACTTAAATATTATGGCTATTTTTCTTCTTTAGTAATAGCCTTCCATTCCAGAGAAATCTTTTGGTGCTGTAAGAATACAAGGAAAATATAAAACGAAGAGGAAAAATACAAATGATTTTTTCTTTTTTTTTTGCCTACTGGGCTGAGTTTAAATAACAAATCAGTTGTAGAATAAGAGCAGCATGTTGTAACTCTCCTATTGTTTTATGTGCTGCTGTGAAATCCTGCTTGTATAATTCAGGACACATGACACATAATTGACAGAGAGATATAAAACAGGCTCATAACAGGGGGAATCACTAACAATAACAGGAAATATGGAATTTTCTCTCTCAAGCTTGTCAAGACACTTCTTGACTTAGTATTAAGAGGCTCCCTCGGAGGTAACACCAAAGACTTTTGAAGAAAACAAGCTTCAAATCACCAAGTAGTAGGCACTGGGTGATCTAATAAAGTGTGCAGGCTCTTAAAAGAGAGAGAGACAATAAGAATAGTTTAAGTAAATCCTAGAATGTATTTTTTCTAGATGTCCTCACCTCCTTTCCTTTAAATTAAAAATAATTAATTTTTAGTTAATTAATTTAGTTAGGCCTAATTTAGTTAGGCCCAGTTGGTTAAGCATCCAACTTCGGCTCAGGTCATGATCTCATGGTTTGTGGGTTTGAGCCCCGCGTTGGGTTCTGTGCTGACAGCTCAGAGCCTGGAGCTTGTTTCAGATTCTGTGTCTCCCTCTCTCTCTGCCCCTCCCTTGTTTGCACTCTGTCTCTCTCTGTCTCAAAAAAAAAAAACATTAAAAATTTAAAAAATATTATTTGGGAAATATTTATTGACTGTTATATTAGCAGCAGCATTAGCAGAGAGAAAAATGAAGTATGTAATATTTATTTCAAGAATGTATTCAGAATTCTAGACTCTGACAAAGCAGTGTTGAAAATTTTAAATAAAAATACAAGTAAAATAAGGAGCATATGAAAACATATTGAACCAAACCTTCTAGTTATTTCTTCCTCCTCAATCCCCACCACCTTAGTTTTAATCCCATGGAACATTTCACTGAATTGAAAAAGATACTCAAACAAATATTTGTACCCAAATGTTCATAATGGGTCTATTCAAAATACTCAAAGGGTAGATATGACTCAGATGTCCAACGACAAACAGATAAGCAAATTCATTTGGAATAAACAAGGCAGTACTGAAGCATGCTACAATGCGGATAAAGATTTACAGCCTCGTACATGAAAGAAACCAGGCACAAAAGACCACATACTATATGGATTCATTTATATGAAACTTCCAAAATAGGTATATTCTTAGAGACAGATGATGGGCGGCTGCCAGGGGCTGGAGGTGGGGGTAAGGAATGGAGAGTGACTTCCTAGTGAATAGGTAACTTTTCTTTTTCAAGTGAAGAAAGTGTTCTACAATTTGATGGAGGTGGTAGTTCCATAACATCATTAATATACTGAGTGCTGATGAGTTGTGCACTTTAAAATGGTTAGTATTATGAAAGGAATTTAAACCTCACTAAAAAAAAAACATCGACTATTAAAAATAATGATGTTATCCTACTGTCTGGATATGCTGAGAATAAATTGCTTTGCCAACTAAAGTAGATCATCACACAATCGATTGGATTAGGGCAACTGTCAAGATGGCCAAAATCATTGACATAGCCAAGTCTGGTCGGGTAACCTTGTCTAGACGTTGTCCTGGCCAGGTGGTTTTACTTTAAAATCGTTACCATGGAGGTTGTTTCAGAGGTTTTGACAAGGCCCTTGGTGAGGAGAATGTTGCACAAAAGCCAGGAGACAGCAATTCAATTGTAATTTACTTGATGACTTCAGAATTTGACTGAAAGCTTGGAAAAGAAGCAGTGATTTCCAAGAAAGAAATAAACTATAATATAATTTGGGACCCCTTCAAATCCCTGGTTTGAAGTAAATTAATAGACTATTCATTCTATATCCTAAATAAATATACATAAGAGATAAACAATCTTTAATTGGAAATTAAAAAGACACTGCTAAACTTGTCTTTATCCATATAAATCATATCAATTATTACTTCTTCCCATTGTAGTGACTCTTAATATCGTAAAGTGGAGATAGTCACCATCCTCACAGGGATTGCATGCATATTGGAAATGACTAAGTTCTTGGAAAGGACATACTTTATTAAGTCCATAAAAGGATACTTTAAATCCAGCCTTTTTTAAAAAAAAGTTTATTTATCTATTTAGACAAAGAGAGAGAAAGAACAAGTTGGGGAGAGGCAGAGAAAGAGGGAGACAGAGGAACTGATGTGGGCTCTGTGCTAACAGCAGAAGTCTACTGTGGGGTTCAAACTCACAAACCGTGAGATTAAGACCTGAGCTAAAGTCAAGAGTCAGACACTTAACGAACTGAGCCACCCAGGAGCTCCCCCCCACCTCCTTTTTTAGTGTTTATTCATTTTACAGAGAGATAGATAGCGAGCAGTGGAGACTCAGAGAGAGAAGGGGACAGAATCCCAAGTAGGCTCCATGTTGCCAGCACAGAGCCTGAAAAGGGGCTCAAATTCACAGGCTTTGAGATTATGACATGAGCTGAAACCAAAAGATGAACTGATTTCTAATCAGCAACCTTGCACTTTACTCAGATGCTGCTTCTAAGAACTGTCCTTTCTCATGAACTTCAAGGATTGTCATGAGGTGCCCCGATCCATGGCGTGTCCAATCTTTTGCAAAAACTCCTTGTCCAGGCCACACCACCTGCAACCCTGACTTCTCTGGACTAAGAATCTCTGGGGCTACATTTCCAGGGGGTCTACAAGGGGAGCTTGAGTTAGGGAGAGTTTTCTGCTCTCACTGTTGTACTGATCCAACTGTACTCACAGGCAGGGACCATCTAGGAAATCTTGAGTATGGTGTTTGTGTATCTGTCCCCCCCCCTTTATTCAAGCCCTCCTGCTTCAGACTCTGTGCTAATTCATCCCTACTTCCCCCCATGCTGGGCCCTTAAGACATGCTCAGTAAATGTTTTATTGAATAAATATGTCTTGACAATAAAATCGAGCAGATACATAAAAGAAGTACACAGAGCTTTATGAAATAAGGGAGACCATGGTAGACCCATAAGTAATGCACAGAAAGACTTCCATGAGGACCAAACAAAATAATCACCACATACCTGCTTATACACAGATGAAGATCAGTAAAAGAATAAGAAAAGAGGTGATTCCAAAACTTAATAAGTCAGTGCCATTTCTTGTTTTTGAGTATTGAAAATGACGAGAGCTTCCCAGTTAAAATTTCCCAGTCTATTCACAGTCAACAACTAATAATAAGCCATGTTAAAAAGCTACACTGAGGGGCATCTGAGTGGCTCAGTCGATTAAGCATTCAACATTTGGTTTCGGCTCAGGTCATAATCTCACAGTTTGTGAGTTAGAGCCCCGTGTCTGACTCCATGCTGCTGGTGCAGAGTCTGCTTTGCATTATCTGCCTCTCTCTGTCCCTCTCCCACTCCTGTACTCTCTCTTTAGAAATAAATAAATAAACTTAAGAAAAAGCTACATTGATTTTATTACTTAATTGTTTCCCATCAATCAAGACACAGATATTTGTATGGATACCATATATTAATAACCCTAAATTCTCCTAATAGAGTTGGACACATAGTATCCAAATAATGTCATTTTTGTCTTCAAGAAACATTGACATTACGGTCAGAAAGGGTCATGATTTTACCTCTACCCCACAATTTTTACTGCTATTAATTATAACGGTAATATGAATAATAACAATAAGGAGAAGGAGAAGGAGAGAAAAAAAGAAACAAAATTAGTAATACCAAGCAGTCTTTGGCATATACTAAACACTGCATTAAGGAGCTTATGTGGGTGAACTTATAGTCACCATACAATGAAGATACTACTTTTCTCTCTAACTTACATTGGGGTTTAGCAAGAAAGACCAGGTTAGCAAATTGAAATAACTTGGCCAAGATCAGAGTTGGTATCAAGATATAAGTATTCAGTGCCAGGCTGCTTGAATCTCACAGTAGGTTATGATCATTTTACTGATTACTCCTAATTTCATCGTGTGGCTGAGGAAACTGAGGCTCAGCAAAATTTCCCAAGTTCAGAAGAGCAGGGACGTGGAAGAGGCAGTGACACGCATTGTTCCCTGGGACTCCCCAGCTGAAAGCCCTGCCTGACAGAGTGACGTTGAATCCACTGTCAGGGCTGCCTTCTTTATCTTGTCAAAGGGTACAGTCATAGGTTCAGGGCTGACTACTGCTTTCCACCCCCTGCTGCCTTTACAATTTAAATGACCACGTGACAAAAAAAAGACAGTTCAATTTGTATAGGCTTTGGGATCAAGATGTACTTCAAATCTTGTGTAACCTTGTCCAGTAGCTTTGCAACCTTGAACAAGCCATTCACATTTTCTGTGCTTCCATGGCTCCCTTCATTCCTTCAACCATATTTATTTGGTGCCAGTTCTGTCACAGCAAATTCCCAGACCACAGAGAGCCAGCAGTGAATAACTAGGTCCTAACCTCAGGGAACAGACTTCCTCATGGGACACATGAGTAATAAAATATACACTGAAAATGAAACAAATATATAAAAAAATCAAGCGAGGCAGGCAATGAGTGAGGAGACGTAACTTAAAAACAAGGTGGCCATAAACACTGATAATCCAAATACAATTATTTTACTATGTAAAATAATTGACATTGACATTGAAGTCGAGGTCAATAGGCCATGGATAATGCATTTCTTCCATTTCCAGACTTGGAGGCCATCTTGTTAGAGTGGTCAGCTAAGGTCTTAATGGAATGATGACAGTTGGGAAAGCTTTAAATAGACAGAGACTGTGACCCGCATTATTACAAGGAGAGGGGAGAACAGGCAACTTAGAACAAAGGGTAAATGGTAGATGCTACAATATGTGCAAAAATGCATAGGGCCCCATCACTAGAGAGCAAGGGGCTGGGGTGGTGGGAGGGGAGGGCTACAGTCATGCAGGTATGCATCATGGGAAGTCACCTAATCTTTTTGAACAAAGGAGTGCCATGCTCTTATTTCCTTTTTAAAATGTGACATTTTAAGGGCCTCTAGGTGGCTCAGTCTGTTAAGCATCTGACTTCAGCTCAGGTCATGATCTCCTGGCTCATGAGTTTGAGCTCCCCATCAGGTTCTCCCCAGAGCCCACGTTGCATCCTCTGTCTCTCTCTCTCTTGTTCCCCTGCTTATGCTCTCTCCCTCAAAAATCAATAAACATTAAAAAACAGAGTAAAATGTGACATTTTACACAGAGATGACTGTTACTTAATTTTTAGGCTGCATGCAACCATTGTTTGAGATAAACCGTGAACATGGACCCCTCCTCTCTTCCGGCACAAAGCAGCTTTCCACACAAATTAGCTCTTGCCTGTCTCTTTCCCTTATTTAATCCTTAGGCTTGGATGTCCGCAGACAGGAGACGACATCCTTAGAAGGGGGACACTCAGAGGCGCCGTTTCCTAGGAAAGCAGCTTGCTCTTTGTTCTGTGGCTGCCGGCTGGGCCTGGGTCTGAACAAGTGGACTTTCAACACTGGCTTTTGCAAAGTCCCCGGGGAGACTGCGAAACACAGGGCCAGGATGTGGACGAAAGTTCGAGCGAGATTTGGTCCACGTGGGAGGCAGATAATGAGAGGAATAATTCAGGTCAAGGGAAGAAAAAAAACGCGAGAGAGAAAGAGGTGCCTTGGATGCATATTGGAATCGCAAGTGACTGAATGTAACCTTCCCTGCCTGCAGGGACAGGGACTCACAGGGCGGTCCGCAGCAGGCCAGAGATCTTACTGGAAGGCCTCTCAGGAAGATGCGGGAAGGGTTCCAGCAAGGAACACAGAAGAGGTGGGCTCAGCCCTCCTGCAAACAGCTGATGAAGGGCAAAACTTGCTTTCAGAGTTGATAAAAGCACCCTCGAGGGAGCTGACGGCTTATACAATTGCTTCCAAAAGGAAACCCTTTTTCCCTCATATGATTGCAAACTGGATCAAACCGAGCTCCACAAGCGGACCACATTTTCAAACACAGGGGCTCAGGTAAGGATGTTGCTTAGATCTGGGTTTGCAAATTCACGAATCCCTTCATTTATTTTGAGAACCTTCTATGCACCTAGGACTCCCTAAGGGGTGCTGGGACTGAACGCCGATCAAAGCCTCTGCTTTCTTAGAATGGAATGTACATACCTTGGGGGCCAGGGGGTGGGTAAAAGGCAGAGAATATGCTAAATATAAGGCATGACCAGGCGAGATAGGTGCTGGGGTTAAGAGGATTATGCCAGGGGTAAACTGGGAGGGTGGAGTGAGGCTCCATTTGAGAAGCTGGCAGCCCAGCCAGCGGGAAGAGGGTAAGTCCTGAGCTCTGGCGGGGGTGGGGGGGTGGGGGGGCACACTTTTTGGAAGGAAGGAAGAGGGGGAAAGGCCAGCACAAATGAATGAGGTAGAGTGAAGGGACATCCCTTTGTCAAGTATCAGTGAGTCTTCTCCATAGGTGAGAAAAGTCACGTAGTTTTTATTTTAGAAACATCTTTAGTGCTGCAGTGCCTTAGGTTAGACCATCTTTCCCAATGAGTTTTACTACCTCCCTGATTTAAGGGACAGCTTTTTCTGCTCCTCCAGCTGATTGGGTGGTGGGTACAGAAGCCTCCTCTGACTCTTATCAACAGTGTGCCCCATCCCCATCCCACACCATACTGGGGGCCTCAGCTGAGACACCTTACTCCCCAGGAAGCTGGGATTATGACTGCTGATCTCCCTTCTCCAGCAGCATTCAGAGGAGCCCCATCGAACTCCTATCTCTGTTTACCTCCTGGTCTCCTAATGTCCTCTCTTCAAGCAGCCTTTCCTCTAAGGCTATGTAGAACTCCTCAGATTCAGCTTCTCCCAAATTCTTTACACAATCACGCATTCTTCCAAGGTGCCCTGGGAACACATTGTCTCTTCCTAAAAAGCCAGAAGAGAGCCTTATATTTCTGCGTATGCCCAAATCCACCCATCCGTCTATATCTACACCAGGATATCCTCTTTCCTTGCTAGTCTGACCCCCTTTCCCACTGCAGTAGATTAACATCCTCCCTCCTGGGAAAGACAAATCCTGGATTTAGGCAGCAAATCCTATAAACAATTACTTACTCCGGTATTTCACCTCCATGATTATCTTCCCTCCTGTGGTGTCAAGAATTCTTTGCTGAATCACCTCTAATATCCCTGTTGTATGGTGGAAAACATTGTACAGACCTCCCCCCCATGCCAGCACTAAAGCTACCTTCCTCCTTCTCTAGCTTACTCAGGGGGCAGATGCTAAGAAAACCTGGCCCTATTTATATCCACGCTGACCCTTCTTTCCTGAACTCTCTCCCATCTGCTCTTTCCCTCCACCTTACCATAGGGACTGCCTTTGCCAAGGTTGTTGGTGATTTCAACATGGCTAACCTGGTGGTCCGTTAAAGTTAACACATAGTTGACCTGTTAGCAATGTTGGGAGATCCAAACCCTCCCTTATTTAACATATTTTGTTTGTTGAATTTCTCCTGATTTTCCTTATATTTTACCAGCTGAATGTTCTCAGTGATCTTTGTTGGGTTTCCTCTCTTTTATAGAAAATTTGCTCTCCTGAAAATTAAATAAAGTGATGTCCCTAAACTACCTAATAAATGTACAACACTGACAATTCATTCTCTCTACCCCCATGTGTGTGTGTGGTTGTGTGTGTGTGTGTGTGTGTGTGTGTGTTGGGGTTTCTTTTGTTTTCTTTGTCCTTCAGTGTGATTGAGTTAATTTCAAGGCACTCCACTGATCAGTCTGCAGAAGTGTGGAGCTCACCTTTTGAAACAGTTTTCTAGCCTGCCTCACTGCCTGGATAACCTCACTGAGTTTCATGGCTTTCCAAAGCAGCTGCACGCTGAACATCCATAAACTAAATCTTAGCCTATCTTTGACCAGAGCTCAACACCCAAGAAATTCCTCACAATTAATACATCCAAAGGAGAGTTCTCTGTTAAAACCCTACACACAGCATCTTTTCTAGCTCAGTAAAATGACATCACATCCAATCAGCTGCCTGGGTCAAAGATCTAGTGGTCATCTGCAAATTCCTTCTTCCCTTCAAAATCATGATGAGCTACCTCACTGTACCCAATGATCTACACCTTCCTAATGTAGACCCTATTCAACCATTTCTTACCAATTCCAGGGTTGCATTACTTCATCCCTGGGCTATCACAGTGTTCTTACTGATCTCTCCATTTCCTCTCTTGCTTTCCTGAAGATTTATAACATAGCACTTTGTTTTCTAGTTTTCTGTCTTTTTTTCCCTTTAAACTAAGATATAAAATCTATTGATGAAAACGACTCACCTTTTGACCCCAGTATGTGCTCTGTGCCCTGAAGTATAGTCTGGAACACATCAGGCACATAATATATGTGTTGACCAGATGCACGGAGAGTAAATGAATGCATGTAGTTTGAAGATAGATTATGAAAACTTACTTGAAGAATAAAAACATTCAATGGTATTAAGGAAAATGTTATTTTTCTAACATTGCTTGGTTAATTCTATTCACTGGAGCTACTGATACAGCAAACAAAGAGCCACCAACATATCCAGAAATTAGTCTTGACTATGGTGTAAACTTGCCATTTAATTAGAAGCAAAAGCATTCATCTATCTGGTACCCAGCATACCCTTTCTCGAAAATAAAAGGGTTGATTTGATTTCTCAGTTCACATTCAGTTTTCATAACCAAATTTTGCATCTAGTTTAAAACATCAAATTATCAATTATAAGCAGCTCCATGTTTACAATTGTCCTTCTGTCCTATACCAAATAAATAAAGCCAGTTTTAATTTATAGTTTGAAAAAAATTCTCAGCACCCCTTTTTGTATAAGGAATAGCAATTTCTGCCCTTAAGAAGTATCCCTGTTGGCTGAGATGGTTTATTTAATAAATGTGCTTAAATAAATGTTATATAACATGTATCTAACTGATTGCTTGTGAGAGTTCATTGCTAACCATTTAGGAATTTGAGGAGTGAGTTATCAAATATTAGTAGCCTGAAAGTAGCCAAGGAGGAAGCCACAGAACAGCAAACACTATAAATCATGGGGGTTTGTTTCGTTTTCTCTGGAAGGCCAGTTTATCAGTAGACCACTACCAGGGACTATTTTTGTCACCACAGCAATTAAGTATATCTATCTTGCTTTTCTATAGGGCAAGATACACACACACACACACAAAGACACACACTGAAAGGGACAGAAGATTACTAGCAGTGCTCTAACGACTTTGTAAAGTCCAAATTCCTTGATTTCCAGAAAAGTGTTGTACATTTTATGTGTTCATTAGGTACATGTTAAAATTAAAGGTAGGAGACCTGAATCATTCTTTCTCTTGTTTCTGCATTGCTTTCTTTTCTTTTTTTCTTCCTACCCTCCCTTCTGCCCTTTCCTGCACTTCTTGCCTTCTTTCAACAAAGGCATTGTTTAGAGAGGAGATTGACTGGATTTTTAGGAGTATGATTTTCTGTCACTATATAAATTTAGAAATATAAATAAATATTTAAAATCTAGATCTGTAAGTGAGCTGGTCAATGAAAGAAGGGGAAGGAAAGAGGAGCTATTGGAAATAACGTATGTGAGACACCAAAATTAAGGTCCATGAGGGAAGGGATGGAGAAGGAGCAGAAGTCCATTAAGAAGAGGAGGGGTGGTATAATAAAAAGGAGACCTGATTAACACTGTTCATTCGTTCATTCCTTTAACAATTAAATATTGCATATCTCTGATGAAACATGGGGAGCCCTATTTAACACACGGGACATTTTCAGGTGTTTTGGACATGAATCTTTTTCTTAAACACATATATCTAGATAATATCATCTGTATGAGACAAACAATGTGAGGTTTTAAGAATGCTCTGTTGATCAAGGATAGTATATTAGAGTTCTTCAGAGAAAAGAAAACAGGACAAGTAGTTTTATTATAAGGGACAAACTCACATGATGTGGAATCTGAGAAGTCCCACAGTCTACTGTCTGCAAACAGGAAAGACAGGAAAACTAATGGTATAGATTCCAGTTCAGGTCTGAAGGCCTGAGAACCAGAAGTGCCAATAGATGATGATCAATGACTCAGCTCAACAGTGAGGCAGGATTAATTCAATCTTTTTAAGCCTTTTAGTTCTATTTGAGTTCTCAGTGGATTGGTAGAGGCCCATTGACCCTGGAGAAAGCCATCTGCTTTTCTCAGTCTACTAATTCAAATGCTAATCTCTTTAAGAAATACCCTCACAGACACATTCAGAAATAAAGTTGAACCAGCTCTCCAGGCATTGCATGATCCAGTCAAGTTGACACATACAATTAGCCATCATAAGTGGGGAATGAGAAGATAATAATATTGAGGACACTTTGTGCAAAAAGAATACAATTTTCTCCACATCACTGCTGTAGAAATGAAAACTGGTGCAGCCACTTTGGAAAACAGTATGGAGTTTTCTCAAAAAATTAAAAGTAGAATGACCCTACAACCCAACAATTGCACCACTAGGTATTTATCCAAGTGATACAGGTGTGTTGTTTCTAAGGGGCACATGCGTCCCAATGTTTATAGCAGCACTATTGACAATAGCCAAAGTATGGAAAGAGTCCAAATGTCCATCGACGGATGAATGGATAAGGAAGATGTGGTATATATATACACACATACACACACACACACACACACACACACACACACACACACACACTGGAGTATTACTTGGCAGTCAAAAAGAATGAAATCTTGCCATTTGCAACTACGTGGATAGAAGTAGAGGGTATTATGCTAAGCAAAATTAGTCAGTTAGAGAAAGACAAATATCAAATATCATATGACTTCACTCATATGAGGAATTAAGATACAAAACAGATGCATATAAAGGAAGGGAAGCAAAAATAATGTAAAAAACAAGGAAGGGGATAAAACATAAAAGACTTAAATACAGAGAACAGACTGAGGGGTGCTGGAGAGGTTGTGGGTGAGGGAAGGGGTTAAGTGGGTAAGGAGCATTAAGGAAGATACTTGTTGGGATGAGCACTGGGTATTATATATAGAGGATGAATCACTGGAATCTATCTGCTAACTTGGATATACACAAACAGATAAATAAAAATGAAAAACAACAACAACAACAAGAATAGAACTTTCCTAGAATTGGAAACTTGAAATCACTTCTCAGAACAAAGGCACCAAGAAATCATGTCGTAGGGTTAGAAGAGTACCTACTGTAAATCTAAGCCCCTATAACCACCCAGTAAGTCCTGTTTTAGTAGAAACAATGAAACTACAATATCCCTCTGTATGGAAGGGTTCACACTAAAAGAATATGTTAGTTTTCTGTAGCTGTGATAGCAAATTACCACACATTTGGCAGCTCAAACCAACATGGATTTATTGTCTTATAATTTGGCAGGTCACAAGTCTGACACAGTAGGTCTTACCAGGCTGAAATTGAGGTGTTAGCAGAGCCATAATCCTTTCTGGAGTTGGTGGTTTTTTGTTTTAGAAAGGTATAAGTATAAAGGAGGAAAAAATACTAAGTTGAGATGGAAGAGCCATGGGATTTGCTCACCTGCTCTGTAACTACAGGAAATGGAGAAAATGAGAAGGCAAAGGTAATATGCAAGCCTGACCCTTTGTGCTTTCTGCAATGAAGAGAAAGTGTGCTTTGCTAGTTCCCAGGAAGCACAGGTGTGCTTGCTCAGGTGCATGGGTGAGCCCGGGGCTACTGGTGTGCTTTGGGAACACTGCAAGTGAGGAAGAAGCATGAAGTCCAATCTCACAGAGCACCCCTGGCAAAAGTAGTCTCACTGGCCAAACTTTTCTCTGGCTCTTCTGAGTTTGTTCAAGTGGGCCTCAAGTTGTGGGCTTCTGTCTTCATCTCTTTATCATACAATGTTAAGGATTCTAATAGGTCAGATGAGTTAGAACTCCTCATACTCTTGTGTTTGATCATTCTTGATATGAAATTGGATTCCTTGCCCTTGATCATCCCCTGGGTCCAGGTTCTGTCTGATCATCTTGGCCTGTTTTCAAGAAGAATCCTGTTAGGGGTGCCTGGGTGGCTCAGTTGAGCACCCAACTTCGGCTCAGGTCATGATTTCACGGTTTGTGTTTTCAAGCCCCAGAGCCTGGAACTCACTTCAGATTCTGTGTCTCTCTCTCTCTGCCCCTCCCCTGCTCATGTTCTGTCTCTGTCTCTCAAAAATGAATAAACATTTACAAAATTTAAAAGAAGAATCCTGTTAGGTTATTTTAATCAGAATCTTATCCACCGACTCCCACCCTCCCTGCTCTTTGGCTATAAATATTCACTTTTCCTTACTGTGTTTGGCATTGAACCCAACCACTCCCTCATTGTGAAACCCCACATTATTGGTCCTTCTAGCTATTGTGATGGCCCTTGTTGGATAAAGACTGATTTGTCATTCTTTAACAAGTGTCACAAAAAGTGTTTTCTTTAGCACCATCAGTACCTAACGAAAAGACTGTGTTTAAATTTCTTACCAACGGGCCTCCCACCCTTCTCCAGTAAACCAATAGGCACTAAGCCAGAGATGCTAGACATCATCCTAAAGGAGGCATCACATCCAGCATGAGATTGGCCTTGAGCATCACCATGTTATTTACTTCTTTCTCCTTTTCAAAACTGGAATAAGCATAGAGAAAGGGGAGCTGATAGTAAAGAGTGGATCATATGCTAAGCTGTAGTTCTAGTGAAACCTGTGCTGGAAAGGAGATGATTAGCCTTGACTGAGAAAATGAGGCTGCCTATATTTCTATTACAGAGTTCAGTCTCTTCAATTAAAGTAATTAAAATAAGAAAGAGGGGATGGCAAAGGTGAACAAGTAAGAGTGGATTAATAGGACCTGAAGAAGTCAGACTGAAACCAGTTCCCTGGACCCCACCTCTCTGGTTTAAGGACTGTGATTTTGATGCTGTCAGCTACAGAGCTGCGGATGGAAATCACTGAATGGGTGACTTTAGAAATAAACAGACAACCACCAGGAGACCTGCACTCTTTTTGGAGCTCAACCATTGTTTAACTATGAAACTGGGGCCAAATCATCCTGTAATGTCTAAATTGCCTCAATTATAAAAGAATGAATATTGTTGTTGAAAAGAGAGGGACATTATGAGTCAGTCTCAGTGTAAGTTGCTGGCGTGGAGGCTTGAAGAGGTAACTGATGAAGTCCTAGAGGGGTCAGGGATCTGTCTGCTCCTATAATTGGAGGAAATAGGCACCCACACCAGCAGAAGTGACACCAAGGGAAACGGGAGCCCCAGTAGAGAAACTTGCATCATGATATTTAGGAAGGCACACCATGACTTTGAGATCTAAGTGTTGAGCACTTCCTTACAGGACAATGGAAATTACACAGTTAGACGTGCCCCCCCCAAATATCTTCCCTCTCACTTGCCAGCCAGCTCATGTGCTGTTGGAGAGACCCCCGAATTCTATTGGGAAGGAACTTTGCACATTCTCAAACAGCCTATTTTTGGGAACATGAATAATTACTCCAGATGGCTGTTTAAATCTGTTGGCATTGTGTCTACTGTACATTCATTGTTTAGAGGCCCATTTTGTTAGATCTCAGAGAGAAGTACAAAGTTGCAATAGTTGTCATATTTAGCATTGATCCCTTTTGTAAGTGTTAAAAAAAACTTCCACTGTGAGAAGGTTAACAGAGATGCTGATATGAATATTTTTGATAAATTATGTTGGCAGTGGAGCCAGAGAACTCCTTCAATAAGAATACAGTTTTAAATTTCAATGGTTTTCTGTATGTATGTGTGCATGTTTGTAGAGATATATAACACCTTGTATGATTTCCTTGATTTAATTTTATAAATTCAAAATTATTCAGGATAATGTCATCAGGGTGGTTCACTACAGTTTCATTGACCTTATTTTCTGCATCAAATGGAAATACGATTTTTCTCTCTCTGTTTTCTTCTTTCCTTGCTTCTTTCTTTTCTTCTTTACCTCCTTCCCTCTCCCTTCTCTTTCTTCATTTGTTCATGGATTTATCCATTCCTTCACTGATTTGTTCATTCTTTATAAGCTTCTCTTAGGGGCCCCTGGGTGGCTCAGTTGGTTAAGCATCTGACTTCAGCTCAAGTGATGATCTGATCTCACAATTCATGGGTTCAAGCCCCATGTCAGGCTCTGTGCTGACAGCTCAGAGCTTGGAACCTGCTTCGGATTCTGTGTCTCCCTCTCTCTCCGCCCCTTCCCAACTCATGCTCTGTCTCTCTCTGTCTCAAAAATAAATAAACTATAAAATATACATAAAAGCTTATCTTTCTCGCACACTCTAATGGTAAACTGTCAATGAAAATTCATTTTTGATAAACTATTAAGAATATTAACAGAAAACTGAACAATCAGAATAAATGGTAGGCAGAGCAGATGCGGGGCCATGTTGTTACAGTATAACATTAATCTTGATACTAGACCTGCCTTTAAAACAATGTTTCTAACCAGGATCTACATGGACCCCCCATTTTGCCTGATGGCTACACCTAAGAAATGCAACCATCAAGAACACAGTAGCAGATGAAGTTTATTTTTAAAATTAATATACACATTAGATGCCTTTCAATTGTTTATGCACTTGATTCTACATGAAAAGGTAGCCATCTTTACCTGGAGGAGTATTTTAAATGGTTTAAAAACAGCATGATGAAATCACAGTAGGACTATGACAGATGATAGTAGATGGATGAAAGCGTAACATGCTCTAAAAGATGAGAGGGGAGATAAAACCTTTATAGTTACCAAACTATATGGAGACATTTAGTGAAAGGGAAAAGAGCTCTAGCAGAGTCAAAATTTGCAGATTATAACAAATTGTGTTTATAACCAGGAACTTGAATCAATAAGGAAGTTGTTCTGCATAATTCTCATCAGAAACAATTTTCTTAAAAGGAGACAAAAGAAAACTAAAATAACAAAACAAAGGAAGCCATCTACCACCTACATTATTCATGTTATTCAACATTTTCCCCTAAAAATATTAGACAAAGTAGGCAAAAAAAAATCATACAGCATAATTATTGAAGGTTAAAAGAAAAGATCATCTTTGCCATTGGAAACAATTGAATGCTTAGTAGGAGAATCCAATAGATTCAGCTTTAAAAAAATCATTTGAGGTAACAAATGATAATAGTGAAATGGTTAATTTTCAAGGCAAAAAATTAAAATGTTTTCTTTATTACATTATAACCACTCCAAAATATAAGATCGTAGACACACTGGAAATGAAAGTGTAAATCACTAATAAACTTCAAGGAATCTTCAGGGACTATATGATATATATTTTCCAAAATATAAAGATTCATTAAGCTATATTCAAGGTACATTAATACATATAGGTAGAATTTAGATGATGGTCATTTGTGAGAAGATATAAATTACAAAGGTTTTGTATCTATCCAGATTCATAATACATTTTTGAAAAACAGAATCTCGACTTAAATTTCAAAGGTGACTTTTGACAAATTTGACAAAAATATTTTCAAGCTTCTCTGGAAGAGTGAACATAGCAGAAATGCAAAGAAATATTATAAGATGACTTGTCCTAGTATTATTAAAGCTTATAAAGTTAAAATAATTAAAGTGTTATAACAATGCAGAAATTAAGCAAAATAATTCAATAAGAACAAAAACCCAGAGATTGAACCCTGCTTCCAAATTTAGAGTGTGGTAAAGGTCACCATTCAAATGATTGGGGAAGAATGGATTTTTAAAAATATAGCGGAACAATAAGATTCCTCTGAAAAAAATTGAATTTGTTCAGTATCGCTATCTATATGAAAATAACTTACACATGTATTAACATTTATGCATATTAATTTGTAGGGAAGAACTTCACAAGTGGGATCCAAAATCAGAAATGAAAAAAATGCTAATATATGTGAGAAGAAAAAAAAATTAGAAATATTGTATCATAGACAGTATTAAAAAGTTATAAAGCAAATGATTGCTTAGGGACTATTTAAAATAAATATCAGGAGAAGAGTTAGCATTGCTCATATGCCAAAGAATTCTTATAAGGGGGGAAATATGAATGTCCAATAGAAAAATGGGCTACAGTAATGAATAGACAATGTATTACAGAAGGAACAAAAATAGAACATTCAATGCATTCAGTCGTTCAACGTGTTCCTACTAACTGTCTATGACCTGGCAGGAACAATCAAGGTGTTGGGTACAACACAGAATGGATAGCACAGACAAGATCCCAGGTGGCTGTTTACAAAAGGGAAACAAATGAAAATACATGACACTTTCAGATAACAGTAGGTGCTGTTAATGCGACAGCGTCAGCTTGGAGGAGAGGCTTCCTTGGCTACAGTCCTCAGGGATGAGCTCCCTGGAGTGGTGATATGTGAGCTGAGTCCTGAATCAGGAGAAGGCACCAGGATAGTTATTTCAGGAAGTGTTGCAGGCGGGAGGAACGGGGCAATACCTCAAGGAACAGAAGAGAGTGTCAATAAAGAGAGTGTGAGAGTGGGGCATGAGAGAAAGAAGGCATCACGGAAAAGAATTAATAGGCAGAGTATGAAATTAGATCAGGCAGTTAGGAAAGGACTTTATCTAACAGGGCCAATTAGGTTTTATTCTAATTCTAATTTATTCTAGGGTGAGGATCCTGTGGGAAGAAAAGAGAAAACCATGTGAATGGTGAGGACATTTTAACCTACTAACCCAGCATCATTTTAAAACAAAGCTAGATCTCTTTGCTGCTTAACAACCCTGCAGGGAGGGTTATGGAACTCTGTCTCTCAAGAGACGTGAGAAGTAACAAGACCATACTGAAGGATTTTGAGTGAGGAAGGCGGTAGCATGGATTCACTTTATGAAGCGATCTCTCGACTGCTCTGGAGAGGAGGTGTTGCCAGTGAACATAACTGAAGTGAGCCAAAGTGAGGAGATCGAACTTTAGACCAGGCAAGAGCTGATCATGAAGAAATCAAACAAAACTGACACATTTTCTGTCCTTGATATTGATAAACATTAGAATACATAACACAGGGAGTGTGAAAATGAGCATTTGTATAGGTGTGTATGGATAGATAATATATATATGGGCAAAAATTAACATGTTTACACACATGCATTATTGTCAGATTTTTAGTCTTATTTAATTATTTAGCATGAATTATCAAAGCCCTACTAAATAGGTGCATATATTTTCAGCCAGAGACTTAACCTCATCAAGAATTATCATAGTTAAATAATTGAATTGGTTCCCAAAGATTTAATACCATAATTTCCTCTCAGATCTATTTATAATATGGCAAAGTGGAAGTTCCTGAACTAACCTTCAAAGGAGAATCAGTAAATAAATCATGCTTTGTTCATCTCATAGATTGATTACTCAGAAGTCATTAAAAATGATGCTGCAAACCTCCATTTAATGAAGTGAAATAGAATTTAGTGATCAATGTTCTTAATGCAAATGTCTATACATACATATTGAAACCATGAAATATTATAAGCCAGAATATTAATTACCATGACTTATGACTGAAATTATTACTAATATATATATACATATATATAGTTATGCTTCATGATGTACTAGAAATTTTTAATGTATTTTAAAAGTGTCGAGTAAAGACACAAGTTGTATTTAATATGATGGTATTGTGTTACTAAAACCATACAGCATTACGATCAAAAACTCTTTGTATTTTATGGCTATAAAGAACTTTTATGATGACTGGGCCTAATAAGTAAATACGCTTACATAATTGGAAAGCTGACGTTGATAGAGTTCTTGACTTCATAGCCAAATAACCATTGGTATTCCTTTTGTCACTCAGATCATTTTTTTTAAATCTTTATTTATTTTTGAGAGAGAGACAGAATATGAGTGGGAAAGGGGCAGAGAGAGAGGTAGACAGAGGATCTGAAGTGGTCTCTGAGCTGTCAGCACAGAGCCCCATGCAGGGCTGGAACCCATGAACCATGAGATCATGACCTACACCAAAGTCTGACATTTAACTGACTGAGCCTCCCAGGCGCCCCAGTCAGGTCTTCTTAATACTGGCCTATGCTGGCCATCATGATCCCTCTCACATTTTTGCCATAGCAACACCGCCAAGCTTTACTTCCCTCCTGGAGATCCCAGGCTGACTAACTCAGGACCCCACCCTACTATCATGAGCTGGTAAACTCTTCTGCTTTATTTTAACTCAGTACCAGGAATCCTAACTTGAGAAAGTTCTCTGATTCAACTAATGAAGAGTTTCACTCCACAAGGCTCTCATGGCTACCATATTTCCCTTCACCACCGCTCTGCTTACATGCCCTGTGTGTCAGACCACGCAGTCATGGAAGGAGAGGAGATGCTGTTGGAATCACCTGTTTCTTTAGTGCCTGGTCTAGACACGAGAGCACAATAGGTACAAAATATATGCTGGGTGAACTGTAAGAATGGATCATCACCATAGTTACACACACACGACGTATACATGGATATTTATATACATATTCATGTGTACATATGGTATTATCATAGGAATAAGAAATTTATACATTACTCATTAAAAACAAATGAACCAAAATATACTTAACATCATATATCATTGGGGAGTTGCACATTAAAGCAATGAGATACCACTGCACATCTACTGGAATGGTTAACATCCAAAAAACCCTAAAAATACCAAACGCTATGAGAATATGAAGCACCAGGAAATCTCGCTTACTGCTGATGGGGGTACAAAAATAGTGCAGCCATTGTGCAAGACAGCATGGCAGTTTCTCACAAAGCTGAGCATGCTTTTACCTTACAATATGGGAGTCTTGCTCCTTGGTATTTATACAAATGTGTTGAAAATTTATGTTCACATAAACACTGTACATGAATATTTATAGCACTTTTATTCATAATGGCCAAAAAACCGTAAGTGACTGAGACGTACTTCAAAAGATGGTTGGATAAATACGTTGTGGTACATCCAGACCCTGGAATACTTTTTCAGTGATAAGAGGGAAATGAGCTATCAAACCATGAAGAGACATACAAGGTCTCTAATGCACATTATGTAGAGAGGCCAGTCTGAGAAGTCTACAGGCTACATATGATTTCAGTTACATGACAGTCTATAAAAGGCAAAACTGCAGTGACAGTAGCAAGTGTTAGCGACTGCCAAGGATTTGGGGGAGGGGGATAATGTGGGATTATCTAGAGCACAGGAGAGTTTTAGGGAAATGAAGTATCCTGTATGCCACCATAATGGTGGATAAATGGAGCGCATTTGTCAAAACCCATAGTACAGAACAAGGCATGCACCCTTATGTAAACTATGGATTTTAGTTAATAATTATGAGTCAACATTGGTTCATCAGTTCCAACAAACATACCACTTAATGCAAAAGGTATTTGACAACAGGTGAGATGTGAGGGGAAGGGGGTGTATGAGGACTCTGCACTCTTTCCTCAATTCTCTAAACCTAAAACTACTGAAAACAATAATCTATCAATTAAAGAAAGAAACATGGGCTGATTTTTTAATGAAATTTGTTCTATGGCTTTCTCAACCTTACCATTAATTCACATACTAAACTGAGTGATATTTTAATTGAATCCAACATTGAGTATGAGTTCTGTAATGTCTGCTACTAGAGTGCTCTGTAGCCTGAAAAAGTACATGTCCTGGGATAGACTGTGTGCAATTAGGTGCTTAACAATCAGAGTCTATTGCTCCCCTGTGTAAATCCCTCTGATGGATCCCCATCACACTTAGAATAAAATGCAACACGGGGTCTTGCGTGAGCTGGCCACCTTGTACTCCTCCACCCTTCACTGTGTTGCAGCCACATCAGTGGCTCTGTTTTTCCCTCCCCAAGCTCACATGAACCTCACACTTGCTATTGCTACTTTTAAAGAGCATCTTCAATCACTCTATTGGCTCCTTTTGGTAGTTATAAATATGAAGAGGATTGGTCTATCCTTCACTAACCTACCCAGACTCTACTATCCAGTTGCATTTTCTTCTTTGCACTTGCCTTTGGTCACACGTATTTTATTTACATCTGATGCTGGCTGCTGAAAGGTGGCTCCCTCAAAAGCAGGGGTATCCCTTGTCTTTCCACAACTGTGTGCCCAATGCCTAATACAGTGCCTATCATGCTTAACTCTTGAGCGGAAAATGGAATATGAAAATGTGATCGATGTCATAGAGCACAGAAGGCTGGTTAGGAAGTGCTGGGGTCGAGAACCAATTCTCAACGTTGCCATACACAGGATATTTTTCATGCAGCATACTTTACTTCTCTGAGCCTTCATTTCCTCTTGCAGCTAATGAGACTTTCACACTACCTGGGATCAAAGCTTGTTTTTTTTCTTTTTACTCTAAAATCCTACATTCTTTAAGGTTCAAAATGATTGAGGTCTCACTAGAGAGCCACTAATTCGATATATTCTATTAGCAGTGCAATTTCTGGGATGAAACATGCCAGTTCAGCATACTGGAACCACCTCTCAGAGTGACATTGTCACACATCTGGTCAAATGGATTAACGTTCCCATCTGGATTGATGCATTTGGCAGGGACACTTAGTACTAATGCCACATGACCCCTCCATCATAAAACAGAAAATGTGTTATGATTTTGTGCCAGCGGGCAGTGAAATGGCTGCCTTTCCATTTTCCTTTTTTTTTTTTTCATGAAATCATCCATTAACCTACACATGGCACTCCGTGTCACATAAACGGATACAAAATCTCACATGTCTTCATGGGGTTGTGCTATCCTGTTTCCGTAGAAACATCAGCATATACTGGATTGACCATTATTTGAGGTAAATGTGCTCCAATATTACAAAAACCTGTCTGGTGTGAAACCCTGACAGATTTTCTAGTTTAAGGGAGGACAGATCCTGGAAAGGCCCTGTATAATTCCAAGTTACTGATGCTCCAGGAAAAGGCAGACTTCCTGCAGGTCCGCTTTCTGGGGTACATGCAGACTTTCCTCTGGGAAGATCACGGAATCATTCATCCTTCCCTCCCAAAGGCAGGTGCAGCTGGTAATGAGAGGATTTCCGGTTGTTTCCACCCAGCCCCTGCCCTGTGGGAATCTGCTTCTTGCCTCAAATTGGGCTTAGATGATCATGATAGACTTGAGCCAGCACCTAAAACACTGTCATATCCTGAAGACTTTACCCTTCCCTCTCTTACTGGAGGTGAAACAGTGTGTGGCAGAATGAGTCACTGATAGCAAAGCAATGGATGCTTCCTAAAGGCAGTGTGCTGTCTGTCGAAAGCTCCAGAAAGCCCACACACCAGAGAGATAAATGATATCTTTCTAACAGTGTTAGTCCTTTCTAACAGTGGTGTGAGGTCACACTGTTGTCTTCCCACCAGAACTTGGCAGGACACTACTAGCGGTGAAAAAAATGGGAAGAGAGACTTGAAGAAAAATGGATTCACATTAACCCTAGTCGACATAAATGCCCAAAGAATCATTTATAAATATTTTCCAAATATATATGAGGAAGACAAATTCCTGAAGGGAAATAAATATTTTCCAATGCCCAACACATATATTTACTTAATAAACATCAGGGGTTTTTTTGTATTATAAAATGAACTTCATAGTCTATTTGCTTAACTCCAAAAACAGCAGTGGTTTTCAGAGATTTCCACGTGCATAACACCTGGCATGGATGTGGCGCTGTCTCTCACGTGACAGAACTCTCAGTCTCTGAGGGAGGCACACACGCAAACGTGCTTGAAGATCAAGTGAAAGGATTCTAAGGGGTAGTTTGGCAGGGCGATGTTCGAAGCCCAGGTATGTGTGATTAATGTGAATCAGAAAGCTGGAAATGGGCCATGCAGTGATATTATCTTTCCTGAGCTGGAGAAACAGAAAGGTTGAGAGAACAGTATGAATTAAGACCCAATGGTGGAAACATTGATTGTTGTTTTTAGGGTACTTGGAGCAGAGAAGTTAGAGGCAGTTAGAATTCCTGACCAAGAAAGAGGAGGGGAGACTGTGTACAGTATTAGATAGGTCTGGACAGCTAGGGGAGAGCAAGACCATGGAGGATAAGTCGTGCTGAGCTAGGAAGTTCCAGTTTTATTCTAGAACTAAAGAAGGACTGAAGGTAAGAGGCTTTACTGTTCCCATCTGTTTACTGTCTTTTTGAGAGAAGTGACTTCAGTTTGTAAGAGAAAACTTTATGTTCCAAAAATTGCCCACAAATACAGCATGTACACACACACACACACACACACACACACACACACACACACCCCACATCACAGACAGATAAGCAAATTAGCTAAGTGTGTCTGTGAAATTAACTCAGTGTTCTACTGTGAGTGTGTGTGTGTGTGTGTTTACTCACAATCTGAGCCACCCTAACCACACGTTTCCAAGTTGAGACTTCTAAATCATGGCAAGCCATCAATAATGAAAGTTTGCTTAGTGTACTGAAGAATGGAATTGGTAGCAGATACCAGCTCTGTGGCCGGGAAGAGGGAGTATGATGGAATGAGTTGACAAAGCACACTCCAGTAACAGTAGGAAGCCACCATGGAAAGTTGAAAGCAGGACCAGGCCGGGGTGGTTCACAGTGACTGACCCCTGTGATGGGGCTAAAATACAAAGCTTGCTCAGTGGACACTTTGTGTCTAGAATTTCCTACATCTCTTCTCAGGGACATGGGTGTGGACGACTCCACAGTCTTCTCAGACCATTCACTAATAAGATTGGGGCTCCTCAGATCTTGTAAAGTCTTATTTTGGTGGCTTCCAGGACTCAATGGGGCCAAGCAAGCCCATGAAAGCCATCTGCATTTTATCTGGTGACACTGTGCTAGAGGTGAGGATAGAACTTGGGGTAACAAAACAATAGAGAGTAGTTCCTACACTGTGAGCTCTTACCATCCCATCAAGGGGTAAGACATACTTCGATGTAAGCTTTCCATATACTTACACACTCAAGGTAACTTTTGTGTATGCGCAACTCAAGTTCTTCTCCTTCATGAAATTTTACATTATTTCACACCTGCCCCAAACCTTTCCCCCAATTTTCCCACAATGCCCTATCATTTATTTATGATTTATTCCATTTTTGCCCAATTAAAAAATAATGTAAGTACAGACAGATGGGACTCTCATTGCTGGGGAAACCAGTGTAAGCGGTGTTGATAAAGTCACTTAACTCTGTTTGCTGTCTCTTTCTCTTACAGTTTTGGTTTGTCTCAGCCATACTGATGATAAACCTTATTCTTTCTGTGTGCCCAAGTTCTGCCAAAACAATATGATTCTTCTGAATAAACTAACTGAATTCCTTTTATTTTTACTTGCTAAATTTTGCTTTAATCTTTCCTTGGCTTCTCAACTGTCATCATGGAGAGCCATTCACATTTATCTTTAAAATTATGTAAATGAATGAACTGGTTGTTTTATATGCAAGTATGGACTTCAAAGGTTAACTTATATGAAATTCATCTCACATTGAAAAGCTCTAAAATTTTATATTGGTGATCAACATAGTGTGACCTCAGTGTATTAGAAAGGGTATTTTATGGGTTTATTGTTATTTATGCTTAACAAATTGACCACAATGTAAAAATGTCTTGTTATACTTAATATACTAGATGCTGGTTATTATGTTGGTGAAATGCAAATTAAATTTTATTCCTGGGAAATTGTTTAACTGGCAAATTGGTGCAGTTTTGGTCAAAAATGGCAATGTGAAATGGTTCTAGAAAACAATATATATTGATTTTTGTAATCTAATTTCTACTAATTTACCCTTTAAAAAGATGAAGACAATATTTAGGCTCGTAGCATCACTTTTTAATTAATCCTGCAAGTATTTGTTGAGCACATACTATGAACTGGATACTATTCCAGGATTTGGAGACAAATGTCCATTCTTCTCTAGACCTTGTATTGTAACTACAGGGCCTGGCAGCAATAAGCGCTAACATACAATTGCATAAATATACAATCACAAAAAAAGTTATGTTAGCTATCAGAGGAGACTTGCCCAAAGAGATGACACTTGAGCAGAGATTGAATGAAATGAGGAGGTGAGTCATGAGATACCTGGGGAAATACACTTATAATAGCAAAAGCCTGTAAATCACTCCAATACCCACAATAATTGAATGGTCAAATAATCCTTGCTATGGACATCATCTTGGCTGCCCATGTTGATTCATACCTGTTGGCCCAGAACAAGTGTAACAAACAGCACGGTACATTACTGCCGTTGATGGTTGAGCACATATAATGCATTTATGGACATCCCTCAAAAAATGGATTTACATGTAGTAAGGTAAGGAGCTCTTTTTCTTTCAGACAAATCTTATTTCCTTCCTCTGGTGTCCTATACTCCCACTTCTTTTATATAAATATAAGCTTTTACCAAGGTTCACACCTCATTTTTAAAAATTCTCTTTATGGTTTCATTCACTTCTTTGGTCTGAAAACTAACATGTTCATATTCAAGTCACAGCACTCACTCTGACAAGTGTTGAAGACACAGAGAAGAAAACATGATCTCTGCTCTCACAAAGCATACCATGTAAAGGAGGAGATAAATGAATAAACAGAAACAGATAATACAATTTGAAAAAGGTCTATGATGTGCAGAGGATTACATGGGACCACAAGGCGAGTGTTTCTAAATTAGGCTGAAGGCTCTGAGAGGAGGTGACTGTGAATATGGTAATATTTTACATTCAGTTTTGGAGAACAAGTGCAATTAACTAGTTGAAGATGGAGCCAGGTAAACGATTCCAAGAAGAAGCAGTTGAGGAGATAAAATGTAGAGGAAAGATCATGGTGTGGAAAAGCAAAGGCAAGTAGTTTTTGTGACTCAAGAAAGTGATGGAAATGGCTGAAGAAGAGGCTGGAGACTCAGGCAGAGACCAGATAATAAAGAATGCGTGCGTTGACTCCACGTGTTTGAATTTTATCCTATATATCTAGGGGGATCTGTTAATATAAACTTGCAAGTGACATAATCAGAATTTGGTTTTGAAAATACTACTTTCTCTAGCAGGTAGACACACAAGTTATCAAGTTCTCTTTTATTGAGATATAGTTTATGTATTATAAAATTTACCCTTTTAAAGTGTACAATTCAGTGGGTTTTAGTATATCCACATGTTCCCTTATATGGATATATCATATTGTGGTTATCAGTTATCTGTCCATCAGTTGATAGAAATTTGAGTTGTTTCCACTCTTTGGCTATGAATGTTGGGGTTATGAACATTAATGTACACATTTTTGGGTGAAAAAATGTTTTCTGTTATTTTGAGTATGCATCCAGGCATGGAATTTCTATGCTACATGGTGATTCTATGTTTATTTATCATGACCTGCTGCTGAATTGGGCTACGCTCATTCTTTAATTATCCCATTGAATTTTTTCACCTCAATGTAGAGCATAACATTAATCCCAGTATTAGAGAGATTCCTTCATTGTCTCCTTCTCTATCCTACTGTTCTGTTTGAACATTTATAATTATCAAAAGTTTTCATATTTATTTACTTTTATCACTTCTTTTGCCCAATTAGAACGCACAATTCTAAAGGGTGAGTTACCATTTTTTACTGTTGTTGTTGTCATTTTTGTTGTTTTATTTATTCAATATCAGATCAAGAGCACCTGTTTTAGTGCTTGACACATAACTCATAATAAATGTTAGTGGAAATCTTAAGACTGTTCTTATTTATCTTACTAGTTTCACCATATTGTCATATATTTCCATATATTAAAAAAATTGTGTTGCTGCCATCTGAAATAATTGCATTTTCTTAAACAGATCTGCTATTAAGGGACATAGATCACCCATCTCTTTAAGGTTGATTCCCTTTCTTTGTCCACCTCAGTAAAATTTCTAATGACTCAAAGAGGGCAAAAATCAGACATCAAGAGGAAAAAGAGGCAGTGGAAGACTGAATTATTCACAGCATGGAGAGTCAATGCCTGAATAATGTAGAGTGACTATGTGTAAAGTCGAGGGAAAGGAAAAGGGGTTATTTATAAAAACCATCTCTTTGAATGTGTTTTTTTCTGTGTCTCTGGAGATCCGTTGATAGTATGGAGTTCTTGAAGATTAGGGGACATAATTTTTAGGAGGGTCAAGAGGCAAAGTAGCCAACTGTGGATTTCTATTCCTTTCTCAGCCTCCAGTATAGCTGAAATACAAATCCTCTATACTCATAGCACAGGTAGCTACTCTACAATCAGATATGCCATTATAATTCTCAGAGTCTGCTATTTTCCACAAAAGAAGTGTACTACTTTAAAAATCTGAAAAAAACTCAGAGATGAGGATAATACCTGAATCTGAAGCCTGGTGTAGACTCCCCATCCCTGTTTTTCCTATGAATGCTCTATCATTTGCAATTCCCCATGTTGTAAATGTTCATTAAAATATAATTCACCACCAATATATTGCTGCTCTGTATTCATGTTTTATTTTATGTTATTATTATTAGAAAGTGTGGCTAACATCCTTGAGAAAACATCTTAATTAATTCAAAAAGGAAAATAGGGTATGCGTCATCCTATCCAAATCTATCAGAGTGTACAGCTGACATCCATGTTCAACCCCTGTCTGCTGAGGTAGGGATGCTTTAGGTTGGCTACATCTACTGGAAAAAGTAAGGAGGGAGCATTATAAAAGAAAAGAGCAGCATTAAAATGATTAAGAATCAAAGCTATATTCTCTCACTCAACCACTATTTGGCAAATATAAACAGTGTCTGTTATATGTAAGATGATGTACAACAACCATACCTGTCAAAAGGGAATGAAAGAGTTAAACAACAAGGTCTCAGCAAGGGAGAAACAGATAACTTTATTTCCTGTTGCTGAAAAGTGTCAGCAACTGAAGCTTGTAACACAAATATTTGTAGTTTGCGCAGACGTGGTGAGAATCCTATTTAGGTGACATCCTCGATGAAAAGGAGGATTCACCTTTTATAATAGCTTATAAGAAAGAAGACATAGGGTAGCAGGCAATCGTATTGATCAAGTGTTTTGGGGATGAGAGCAAAACATTGAGAAATTCCTGTATTTCAGCAAAACCATAGAGAATACGTACAGAAAGCAAAAGTAAAGCTGTGGGAACACAATTAATGGCAGGTTTCCTTCTAAGCACAAGAGTTGGAGAGAGGGGAAAATGGTTTCTTAAAGAATAAGGGCAGAGGCATATTCATTACGCGAATGGGGATGTTTCTTCTGTGCCTTAATGGAAACGTTGATAGTATAACAGTGCCTCACTGAACTTCTAAGAAGTAGGATTTGCAAGTGTTTATATCTAAAAGGAAAGAAGGGATGAGTGAATGCATTGGGTTCAGAGAAGAGAGATGAAGGAGGCTAGCACACAGAGCTACAAGTCTGAGGTCTTCCAAAGGGTATTTGTGACTCGTTGAAGGGAAGAAAAGTCATTGTTTTTGGATCTGAAGAAAAGGAACTGTGAAGTCAAATGTTGTATGTGTGGAGGGCCTGGGTGGCTCAATCGATTAAGTGGCCGACTTCGGCTCAGGTCATGATATCATAGTTCGTGGGTTTGAGCCCCATGTCAGGCTCTGTGCAGACAGCTGAGAGCCTGAAGCCTGCTTCCAATTCTGTGTCTCCCTCTCTCAAAAATAAACTTTTAAAAAATTTAACCTCTTCCACTCACACTCTGTGTGTCTCTCTCTCAAAAATAAATAAACGTTAAAAAAGTTTTTAAAACGTCGTATGTGTTATATATTTCACAGTTCATGACATCTGGCCTTTGTAGAAATAAATATTATGGTTGTTCAAGGTCTTCACATTGTTTAATAAGACAGCTTGGATATTGAAATCCTAAGCAGCTACCACTCAAATTTATTTACTTATTTAGCAAACTTTTGCTGAGTATACACTAAGCCTTTGGAGTGTTAATGGCCACTACAAATACAGTGAATAAAGCAGAGTCTCTGCCTTCAGGAATTTGACATCCTCACTATAAATAGAGACAATAAACAAAAGGGCAAATGCACTTAAGTCAGACACACAGATACTGACAGGTGCAAAAAGTAAACAAACAAACAAATAAAAAAAAACCAAAACAATAAGAGGCAAGGGGAGACTAACCTGGGCACTGTTTCACATGGGAATTGGTAAAGTTATTTCCTGCTCCCCCATCACCGCAGATGCTCTTTCTTTTTACTTCTTTAAGAACTGGTTTAGAACTAGTATTCTGAGCAGGGAAATCCTGGCTAAAGTTGGTCAATCAATGAGTTTGATTGATCAGGTCGTCTTCTTAATCTGGAGGATATAGTACTTTATAATCATATATATGTTTCTGTGTTATTTTAGGGTCCACCTTCCATATTCAACTGGAGCTTTTCTGAGAACAATAACCATGTCTCTCCATTATTACACTTTCATGCTTTGGTAGGCTAACAATAAATAGCTGAATGAATGAATGAATTTATGAGTGAATGAATGAAACAATATGAATTTTACTGTAGTCAGTTGTTCCATGATAGCCATGTGCAATAAATGTCACATTTAAAAAAATTAAAACATAATAAATTTAATTGTGGGAGCATCCTCATGACCCATAATCAGATATTTTAAGGGCTTCTTCTCATTCTTACACTCCGGAGAAATCCGGAAGGATTATTGCTTTTACTGTGATAGTACATTCCTTAGTCTTCAGGGCTTGGTTTCTCCAAATCCTTTTCATTTAACTTGGGTTCTCATGGCCTCAGTTCTAGGGTCCAAGGTTCAGAATCATCCATGTGTCAGCTCAATTTGGATCTAAACTATTTGACTGCAGTTAGTTTATTGTCATTCTTCAGAAATTTCCCAGATATCCCTATATTTGAGCAAGTCTACTTTTCTTTTTAAGTAGGCTTCACACCCAGCATGGAGCCCAATTCAGGGCTTGAACTCAGGACCCTAGGATCAAGACCTGAGTTGAGATAAGCATCCGATGCTTAATAATTGAGCCACCCAATCATTTCAAGCCAGTCTACTTTTAAACTTCATGTGTCTCTTCTTTTCTGAGACAACACAGAATGCTTTAAAAGCTAGGCTATGCCACGAACATGCAAAATGTGACCCTAAAGCAAGGGAAATAAGAATGAGGGGCTGGACTGAGTTACAAAAAAAAGGAGGGAGAGGGCTCCTTGGTGGATCAGTCAGTTAACCGTCCGACTTCGGCTTATGCCATGATCTTGCTGTTTGTGACTTTGAGCCCTGCATCGGACTCTGTGCTGACAGTTCAGGGCCTGGAACTTGCTTTGAATTCTGTGTGTGTGTCTCTCTCTCTTCCCCTCCCCCACTCACACTCTTTCTCTCTCTCTCAAAAAAAGTAAACAAAAAACATTTTCTTAAAGGTTTCTCCTTCTCTGTAGGTGGGTTGAGACCATGACTGGAGAAAAGGCACCCCCACTGGCTACTTATGGCTGCTTTGCCTTTAGGTGTCTACAGCCAAATTTAAGTTAATTTATACTTTGATAGTTAACCTTATTACAGAGAGGATACATTACTTTTGCAATTAGAAGTAAATTTGATAGTTGAAAGAAGCAAGGTAGTGCTAAAATATCAGTTAATATTATATTAAATTAACCCTAATTGTAAACCGTGTGACATGAAGAGAAATTGAAAAATGACTCTTTCTTTGCCTAAATAAACAATGATAGTAAATTAGAAAACCACAGAATGATGCATTTGGGGTGAGGTAGGAAGGAATTTACTTTGGCTCCCCTTTTTTTGGCAGGAGACAATCATATCACTCTAGAAAAAGATGAGCATATATTTTAAAACAAAATGGGAAATAAATCATTTGAAATGTGGTCCCCGTTGCTTCTGCCAAGCTACTGCACTTTTAGAAACTTTTCCTAAGGCAGCAATTTAGCCATACTGCAAAGATGAATGTACAAGAATATTCATCTCAGTTTTGTTAATCAAAGCAATGGAAACAAGCTAAATGCATATCAATACTGGATAGGTTATATAAATGATGGTTGTTCAAGTAATGGGGTACTCTGCAGCCTACACACTGAGTTGGAAAGAATCCCATAACACATTTTTGAGTGAAAAAGCAATGGGATCATCTTCTTTATATAAAATTAACACTGCATGCAAGCGGGTGTGGGGAAAGGGAAGTACAAATAAGAGTCTGTTCCAGAAAGAGAAATCAAGCAGATTCTGGGACATGCTATGTTTGATGTCCCAGGTATCTTTGAAATATGTCATCTATGATTATGCTTTTGTGGCTTTGAAAGAACGTCTGTAATTAATTGTCACTGCATATGTGGCCACTAAAATATTAATGTTTTTCTCACATTGTGAAAGACTGAGTTGTACTGACTTCTCCCCCAAATTTACATGTGAAACCCTATCCTCCAATGTGATGGCATTGGGAGATTGAGCCCATGGGAGGTAATCAGGTTTAAACGAGGTCACAAGGGGGTTGCCCCCATGATGGCAGAGTCATGCTTGGTTCCTTTCTGTGTCTACCATACAAGGTCACAGGGAGAAGTGACCATTTGCAAGCCAAGAAGAGAGCCTTCACTGGGCATCCAACAGGCTGACACCTTCATCTTGGACTTGTCATCCTTTTTTTAAAAAAATATTTTAACATTTATTTATTTTTGAGAGAGAGAGAGAGAGAGAGAGAGAGACAAAGCATGAATGGGGGAGGGGCAGAGAGAGAGGGAGACACAGAATCGGAAGCAGGCTCTAGGCTCCAAGCTGTCAGCACAGAGCCCGACGTGGGCTCAAACCCTCAGACTGTGAGATCATGACCTGAGCCACAGTAGGATGCTCAACCAACTGAGCCACCCAAGCGCCCTGGACTTGTCACCCTTTGGAACTGTGAGAAGTGATTCTTAATGCTGAAGCCACCCAGTCTATGGTATTGTATGACAGCATGAGTTAAGACACAAAGTAAGTAGTGTATTAGTTGTTTATCACCATAAGACAAATTGCTTCAAACTTAATGGCTTAAACAAAACCTTTCATCTCACAGTTTGTGTGTGTGTGTGTGTGTGTGTGTGTGTGTGTGTGTGTGTGTGTTTCAGGGATTCAGAAACAGTTTCCCTGAGTGGTTCCGGCTCAGGTTGAAGTCTAGATGTCAACTGACCAGCAGCCATGTCCAGCTGTGACTGGGGCTAACAGATCAATTTCTAATGTCAATTGTATGTGTTTGCCAGAGCCCTTCACTCTCTGCCAGTTGTGGGCTGAGGGTCTCAGATGCTCACCAAACAAGCATCTTCTCATAGGAAGTTTGCTTCCCCCACGATAAGTGACCCGAAAGCAAGAAAGCCTACAATACCATCAATTCTGCTACATCCTATGGCCCATTAGCCTGATGTAATAAGGGGGCGGACAGCACAAGGTCTAAATATTAGAAGGGAGATATTATTGGGATCCATTTCAAAGCCTAATTACTACAAAAAACATCATTGTCCTATTTAACTTGTATTCAATATAACTTGTTACAGTTGTTTTATATACTGTGAATGAGAGTATATTGTCTATATGAACAAGACCTACATTTAAAAATGCTTTACAAAGACCTAGTGTGTTAATGATAACCTAATAATTCCAAGAATCCATCTTCATTTATTGGGTATCCCAAGTGAAAATTGTTTTCTCTCAGAGCTCTGACAATGTTAGCGTATGCCTGACTTCTCTTGCTGCTGCTTTCTATATGCCTGTTGTCCAGCTAATCATTATTCGTGCATATGTGATAACTGTTTACCTTCATAGATGCTTTTAAACATCTTTTCATGGTGTTTGGTTTTCTCAGGTCTTGTTTCAGGTCACCACGATGTAGACTGTTTTTATATTTGTCATCCTTTGTATGTAAAATCACATCTTTAATCATATGTGTACAATTCTCAGTCATTACCTCCACAAGAAGTTGGTCTCAATTTCTGTACTCTGAGTTTAAAAACAAGCAAAAATGATTTTTTAATTTAGTTATGTTTCACCTACTGCTACACATGCATTGAATTTGTCCCTTCAACAATTTTATTTTTCATTAGATATTTGGATATTCTTTAAGAATGTTTAATGTTTATTATTTTTTAGAGATAAAAATGGAGACTGCAAGTGGAGAAGGAGCAGAGAGAGAAGGAGACACAGAATTGGAAGCTGGTTCAGGCTCTGAGCTGTCAGCACACAGCCTGCCGTGGGGCTGGAACACATGAACTGTGAGATCATGACCTGAACTAAAGTTGGATGCTTAGCCAACTAAGCCACCCAAGCACCCCTCTATCTGAATAGTTTTAACATTTGCCTTGTATTTTAAATGTTTTATTCTTTAGTCTGTTTTTACTTCCAATGTATTTATTTAACATGACAGTTATTCATATTTTGTGTTACATTTAAAAAATGTATTTATTTACATTGAAAGAGATAGAGAGAGGGTATATGAGTGGAAGAGGGGCAGAGGGAGAGGGAGAGAGAGAATCCTAAGCAGGCTCTGTGCTATTAGTGTGGAATCTCATATGGGGCTTGACTCCACAAACCATCAGGTCACGACTTGAGCCGAAGTCAAGAGTCAGAGGCTTAACTGATTGAGCCACCCAGGTGCCCCTACATATTGTATTTCATAAACCCAATATCTGAATTATTCAGGGAAAATTAGTTATGGTCTACTATTTTTGCTTGTTGTCACTCATTATGATCAATTTCTTTATGTATTTGGCAACTTTTAATTGTGAGTTCATAGTTGGTTGAAGCTAATCAGTAAAAACAGTACAAATATTTTAAGGTATAGGAATTTAAGGTATAATCATAAATAGAAATTTAAGGATATCAGACAAAAATTACATTTATTAAGGTAACCAACATACAGACCCTCCAAAATACCAGGTAAACACCAAACCTTTTCTTTTAAAGAGAAAAGACTTCAGGATGAAACATGTTTTAAAGAGTGTACAAGTTTATGCATATGCATAAATATAAATTAACTAAACTTGATTTTAAGAAAAAATCATATTTTATAATGAAGCAGAACCCAACTTTACGATGATTATAACAGATACACATAAATTAAATATTTATAGGTGGTAGAATATAAATGCATGGATTCTGATTTCTAAGAATATATATTAGGCTGCATTCTCTGAAGGACTTTCCTGCTAAAATATACCAGTACATCCAGAATTACAAATTTGTCATTTCTAGGGTACTCGTTGGTTCATTAGAAATTAAAGAAAATCTTTAAGGATAAAAGTTTGAGAATAAATGAATAAACAATAACAACAACAACCCAGAAAGAAAATCAAGGATGGAGTGGAGAAAAGCAAAACTAAGACAAGATTTTCGTGAATGCCAAAACTGCTATGAGCATCTTATCTGGCCTGGGAAAGGTGAAAGATGAACTTGAGATTCTTCCAGAAAGCGGAAGACCCTCAAGAGGGTTAAAGCTAAAGTCGACATGAGACCCAACAGAAGCAATTCAAATCTTTGAATAAAAGTAAAATAAAGACTAAATATACAAATAATCCTTCGGTAAGAATAAATAAAAACATCAGGCATAGATACACAGTATTAAAGATAAAAAGAAAACCATAATTAGATAGCTGGCAAATTAAAACAAGAAAAAAACAAAAATAATTTAAGAATTACCATATGTCAATATGTTTAAAACTCAGAAAGAATTCTAGAAATTACAAATTATTAAAAGTGACACAAGAAAAACATAGAAGCACTGAAAAACACTTAAACTGTTAAAGGAGTAACCATTACAAAAGTCATATTATTAGTTAACAAAATTAAAATTGCACAGAAAAGGAAAGACAAATGGCCAATAAACATGAGTAGTCAAGAAAAGCATATGAAATATGCTCCACTTCATTAGCAAGCAGGGAAAACTAAATTAAGACCACAGTCAGAATCATTTTACACCATGAGATTGGCAAAAAAATTGATGTCTGATAATATCAAATATTAGCTGTGAATATTCATTACATTGAACCTTGGCACCCTGCTGGTGGGATTCTAAATTAATACAAGCATTTTGACAAACAACCAGGAATTACAGACTTGAACAGATACATAATACACACCAGAGTTCCATTTATGAAACTAGCGTAGGGGCGCCTGGGTGGCTCAGTCTGTTGAGAGTCTGACTTTTGGTTTCAGCTCAGGTCCTGACCTCAGAGTTCATGAGATCGAGCCCCGTGTGGCACTCTGCGTTGACAATGATGCAGAGCCTGTTTGGAATTCTCTCTCCCTCTCTCTCTGCCATTCCCCCACTCGCACATGTGCTCTCCCTCTCTTTCTCCCAAAATAAAAAAGAATATTTTTTGTTTTTGAAAGGAAAATAGCTTATAAAATCTTGAGTACCTGGAAGCAAAGGCAAACATATTACAGTGCTGAAGCTCCTGCCAGCAGGAAATTGCCAATAAGCCAGTGTGTGGAATACTGAACTACAGTGAAAAGGAATGAATTATAGCAGTCAACAATGCACGTGAATTCAGTAAAATACTGGGGAGCTAAATATCAAATATCATACGTTACTTCAGACAGTGTTATTCCATTGTCACAGATTACAAAAACAAGAAAGACAAATGCTCTATTGTTTAGTGAGATGTAAGTATGATTTGTGCTGTTGTTCTTAAATTAGCTATATATTACTTCCAGGTGGTTCACATGGATGATAGATAGATAGATAGATAGATAGATAGATAGATAGATAGATAAACAAATATTGCTCACTGTTATGTAGGAATTAAAAAAAACTATATATAAAAATAGCTAAAACCTGTGTTTAGTTAGAAATCTCTCCTTTTTTAAATGTTTATTTATTTTTGAGAGACAGAGAGACAGAGTATGAACAGGGAAGGGGCAGAGAGAGAGGGAGACACAGAATCTGAAGCAGACTCCAGGCTCTGAGCTGTCAGCACAGAGCCTGATGCAGGGCTCAAACTCACAAACTACAAGATCATGACCTGAGCCAAAGTCAGATGCTTAACCAACTAAGCCACCCAGGTGCCCCTAGAAATCTCTTTTTAATGTTAAATGCAACTAAAGATTTTTTAACCTGCCACACGAAGGTTTCTAAGTGCTATATATCTACATTTAGATTTCCAAGGTAAGGCTTCCAACAGCTTTAAACTAATTATAACTTTAAAGCAGAGATAATTCCAATACTATGTAAATTGTTCCCAAGCTTTTTACCAAGTGCATGTAAGGTGACACTGAAATTGAACAAAAGAGGCAAAACAGAAAAAAAATCTCAATTTATTAAGTGAATGAATATTAGATTATTTTTGAGAAATCACAATGCAGTAGACACAGATTTAGGTGCTGGCTTTTGGCAGAAAACAAGAGAGAAAATCTGTCATTTATTGTAATGGGAAGGAAGGGGAATAAATAACAAGAATTAATAAATAATTTGATGCAAATATCATAACCTTAGTTTCCGTAAGAGCTGTTAACAGTACATTTTTTAAAAATTAGTGAACCATCATTACATGAATTAAGGAAAATAAATATTACTCAAAATTAAAATGTTTCAATACTTTAAAAACGTGACATCTATAGAAAGCAACCTTAGAAAAAATAAACACCTATATTGATTTTTGTAAAAGAAAACAACAAAATGGGAACATAGGAATTTGTAACTATATATATAGTTTTATATATATAGTTAAATATATATTCACTTCAGCCTCAAAGGCAATAGACACAAAAGAAAAATAGGAAAATATTTTTACTAAAGTCAAGAACAAGGATGCTGGAGTGTTAATTGTCATGTTTCTGAATGTGAGCAAACATAAATGCATAGGGGAAATACATTGTACATACAAAAATAGTAAAGTAAGAATTGAAACTGTTACAACTGGCAGGTAATATGAGTGTTTATCTGGAAAATGACAAATAAGCAACTGAAAAACCATTGGAACCAATGAAGAAAACCAGTAATGTAGTGGAATGCAAACTAGATTCATATAAATGAGTAGAAACAGGGGGAAATTAGCAATTACATGGGATAGAGGCACCTGAGGGGCTCGGTAGGTTGAACATCAAACTCCGGCTCAGGTTATGATCTCACGGCTCTTGAGTTCGAGCACCATATGGGGCTCTGTGCTGACAGCTTGGAACCTGGAGCCTGATTCGGATTCTGACGCCCTCTCTCTCTTCCCCTCCCTCACTTGCACTCTCTCTCAAATATAAATAAATATTTAAAAATTAAAAATAATTACATGAGCTAAAGGAAATCATTTTAAAATCTGAACTACCAGATAAAATACTCAGAAGTAAACTTTAAAACTTTGTTTTTCAAGGAATGTAAGAAAAAGCTTGAGTAAAATGGGAAGCATGTTGTAATTTTAGATGGGAGCAATAAATGTTGTAAATAAGTCAAAACTTTCCAAGTGAAACCACACATTTAATATTGTACTCAGAAAAATACCATTTTTGGATTTTTTTGTCTCTTAATTTCAATTACACAAGACCATTCTGTGTGTGTGTGTGTGTGTGTGTGTGTAAAAATTAATCAAGAATAGCATGGAAAATAAGAATAAAAAATAGTAATGAATAGAGTTTACCTCACTATATATAAAAATTACAAGAAAGCCACTATCATTAAAACATTATTGATGTGCTACAGACATTTAAGACATTAAATAATAACAATAAACATCCTACAAATAGGCCCTTGTCCATACACAACTGTAGTTATGAGAAAAGGAGTGTCTAAAATATTTGGAAGATATGTTAGATCTTCAAAAAAAACATCTTGACATGACTGTGTAGACACATGAAAATAAATAAAAACTGAATATGCCTTAAAACAGTAACCAACAAAATTTCCAAATAGAAGACAAAGATTAAATATACAAAATTCATGTAAATATTAATGAAGAAACAATATATTTACTATATAACTTCTGAAAAGGGTGGTTTTTCTTACTGTGTAAATAAAGGTCCATAAAGCACTACATTAAATGAAAAAATACATATATATTGTGACAGTTGTGACATATTATACATTTGTAATTCATATCACAGGCACAAAGCTAATTTTCTTAATATATAAAAAGTCCAGCACACTGATAAGGCTGAAAGTAACAAGCATCTCTTAAAATGCAAGCATCTGGCTAGACTCTTCATTAATTAAAAACCACTAATAGATTTGCAGCATACCTAAAAAATTCTCATGCGAGGTAACAAGTACTCTTTCTCTGTGCTGGTGATAAAGGAAATTGGTTAGACCACTATGAGGAGTATTTGGAAAATCATATCAAAGCAACAAGTGAGAGAACATTTTAATGTAATAACTTTATTTCTAAAAGTTAATTCTGCAGATATATATACAAAGTTTGTGAACTGTGTATGTACAAGGTTATTCATTGCAACAGTAATTGACAACAACAACTACAACAAAAAAGACTGGAAACCACTTGAAGGTGTATATGCAAGATTTAATTTAATAAATCAGGGCATACCATACAATTAAAAGAAAAATGAGCTCTTATATACTTAATGGAAAGATCTCTAATATATGAAAGGAAACTGTAAGGTGCAGGGAAATGTCTATAGTCAGGTAATACATATTTATTATGTTTTATGTTGTTTATTTATTTATAATTTTGGCTTTTTGAAACATAAATATATTACCTAGAAAATAAAATTAAAGAATGAAAAGGTTCCAATATTTACAGTAATAGGAACACCCTCAAGCACACAAGAAAACCCACACATGGAAGGTGGCCTAAATTGTCTGATGTCACCTGTCAAGATCCAGCTGAGGCCTATTGGATTTACTGACTCTACAGCTGTGACTTTTATGACGCTGGCATTCCAAGGACCACAGTGAGTGTCTCTGGGACTGCGGGACCCCAGGCACTTCCCAGCTCTCCCATTCTATTAATCGTGCTTGTGAAAGGGATTCTCTACTGAGCAGTAAGCTGCTTATTTAATAAGTGTTTTTTTTCCCTAGCAATACACAGTAAACTAAAATGACTTTTTAATAAGATAGTCCCTGTTGCTAGAAAATTAGGTATTTAGGGGATTTTGCAGAATATACATTTGCTATAGCTGATAGAGCAGAACAGCCCTTATAATATGCATTCTCTGTATGGAAAAATATGCACTTGTACAAATGAGTGTTTATTAGCCCAGGGTTGGAAATAGGTCTCAGATACATATTATTCATTAAAAATTTCCCTCCACATCCCCAAATCTGGCTAAGAGAGAAGGGAAAAAATAGCTTTAACCTGGTCCACATTGAATTTGAAATCAGTAACACAAAGTTTCTCTCTTTAAAATGTGTTTTTACTTGCCAAATGCAGTGTGAAAAGTTACAGCAGAGAGGGTTTCTTCTTTTACTTTTTACAGAACGGCATTTCAATAATTGATGTTAAGGATTTTCATGAACCAGTTTAAAAAATGGATCATCTTTTGTTCCATGAGCATTAAAAAGCAAGGGAATGCTACAATAACTCCACTTCAAAGTGTAAGGGTATGTGGATAAATGAGGAAAAGGAATATATTTTGATGAAATCATAGAACTGAAATAAATGTATAACTATTCCTTCTGTTAGCCATTCTCCCAATTTTAAAGAACAGAAATCACTAATGCCAAGGCAGTCTCCAGGCTCAAGTGAAGAGCCTCAAGTTCATGTACCCAGGTTTGAAATTAGTCTCTGCAGAAATTTGATATTCTTGCCAATTTACAACCCTTCAAATCAGGATAAGAAGAAGTATCCAAAAATAATCTAGGCAACAATAAAGCATACTCAAGTCCAGGACACTATATTCTTTCAATCCTGGGGCTTGCTCTAAAGATAACAACATTTTGCAGCTGAAAATTATCCTACAACTCTACTGACCAATGCTTTTCATTTTATACACGAGAAATGGAGACTCAGAGTGGAATTGTTCCAGGTGATTCAGTCACTGAGTGGAACACAGAGTTCTGTGACCCAGTCCTCATCCTTGGACTCTCTGTTCCTAGTCCCCATTGCAACAGTCTTTCATACTAGATCTATAAAAATGGCACCATGATGCCTTAGGAGTGTGACAGAGCACAGATGGCTCTGGTTCCTAGAATTCACTATCACCCATCATCCTTTTTATGTATTTTATATCATGGATTTGTCAGGAAAAATTCATTGAAAGTTAAAATGTTAGGATTGCTTTTTATAAAACAGAACTTTTAATGACATAAAATACTGTTAATATATGACCATTGACCTACAAAAAAAGACAAAAACAATACAGGAGAGGAAGAGAGGAGAGAGAGAGAGAGAGAGAGAGAGAGAGAGAGAGAGAG
>NC_043700.1:186535609-186541094 GCF_006229205.1 Suricata suricatta | reverse complement strand
TCTTAAATGTAGCTGCGAGTCTTGAACACTACCTGTAAGATGCCTGAGGTTCCCAAATCTTAACTTCAAATTCATTTCTTTAGTGATATAATTTTGCCTAAATACCCTTACTAGCTTGATTCTTTATTAATATACTGACTCCTTCTGTAGAGGGGCAAAATGTGCCACACTCAAATGTGTCTTTTTGCCTGAGGATTTTTTAAGCTCATTATTTTTAAGAAACAGAAGACTCAACAAGTTTTTCTTTTTGCCTTTCCCATAAATGCCTAAAATAATTTAGAGGACATGCTTTAGGATGGAAGCTATCACCATAGATAACTACATTATAATGTGAACGAGGGTGGTAGACAGGGAGGGACCTAGCAAAGTCGGTTTATTAAATTCCTCTCTTTGACCCATGTTTCTCGATGGCCCAGCAAACATTTGTTTACAAAATATTTACTCTTTTCATCTTCCTATGAATTGTCTTCCTTCCTTTTGAAGTCCCAGACTCTAACCCAACCTTTCTTAGCTCAGAAAGACATATAAACCTCAATTGCCTTCCTGCTTTGGGACTTCACATTCCTATGAAGCCCCTGTACATATGTAATTAAATTAAATTTTATCCTGTTAATCTGTCACACGTCAATTTAATTCTTACACAAGTCAGAAGAACTCTGAAGGGTAGAGTTTATTTTTTCCTTCCCAACACATGTTCCCTCAAATCCCTATGAATCAGAATGTGATGACACTTGTGATCTCCATACTCCTTCTCAGCAACTCATCCCATGCCTACCTATCCCAACCATATCCCTCCATTCTGTCTGTCAAATATATACATTGGAATTTAATGGTCTTTATTTCAAAGGAAATCTATCCCTTCTTAAATGCAAGTAAATAAAATAGCCTTCTTCTGGTCAGGCATGTTGCATATCCCAAAGCTTCAATGGAATTTCTCTCTTTCCCTTTTCTAAACCTTTCAAAAGCATAGTTTTTGTCCATGTTCCTGTACTAAGACTACTATTTGTGGGAGCCAGTAATCCTTGAGATGGGGAGTCAAACACCCCATTCAAAGTCCTCACATGCCTGCCTTGCTCTGAAGCAGTGTTTGGGTTAAAGCACTGGGGCAGGTTGGCGGGAAATATGCAAACTGGGATCCAACTGTGGGTTCAATCCCCAGCCGTCACAGACTGGAATGTAATCTTTGGCAGATCATTTAGCTTTTCTGGGCCTATTTCCTCTTACGTAAACCATGTGCCATGATACCTACAAAATGGGGTAGTTGTGAAAATTGTCATATCTAAGAGATTTAAGACAACATCATCTCCACCTTTCTTTGGTTTAGTGTAAAAGATAAAGAGAACTGGACATGATAAGGATATCTTTTATTCACAGTAACTACTGCAAGGCTGAGAGTCCAGTGGGAACTGAGCTCAGCTTCACTAAAGCAAAAACTTGGGAATTTTTTCAAGGCCAGAGTGTGCTAAAGAATGGCTTCCCACCATGTACCAAATTGTTCTTCAAATGCTCCAGTGGACATAGAACTTAAGTAGAAGAGTCAACCCTGAAGGCGTCACCCAAGAGGTATTCCCAAATCCATACCAGTACATGAGGACCCTTTACCATAGTTAGTGGGATACGACTACCCAGATTTTAAATATACTTAAAACTCTCACCAGCAGAGCATGGTTCAGGCTAAATGTTGTGGTCTGCTTTTAAATGGAGAAGCAGGGCTATTGCTGAGCAAACTTTTTCAGGATTATAATCTGGGATCAAGTTTCTCTTCCAAGCCCAGAGGCAGCATCTAAAGTAAAAAACAAACAAACAAACAAAAAACTGGCTGTGGGGTTGCACAGATCTAACGACAACATCCAGTTTATCAATTTCTTAATACTTGTGATTTGGGCTAAGATGCTTAAACTTTCTGAACTTTTATTTTTATCTGTATTTTTGTATTTAATTTAGAATACAAATAATAGTACTATTTCAAGGGCGAGATATGAGAATTAAGAGATATGATTCATTTACTTAATGATGGTTTGGCAATAATGAAGATTTAGTGTCTATCATTAATCTGTTACTTTATTAAATAAGTATTTGCATACTATTTAATATAAATTTGGTATTTATACTAAATTATATTGGGCATATAACTTTTGCTTAATTATAGAGATATTCAATATTGATTAAAGAAATGATTAAATGTTACATTTCTTATTTACATGTTACTATCTGTATTTATAAATGATATGCAATACGTATTCCCTTCTCAGAGATAAGACTTAATGCCTTTCACTTACTCATCCACCCATGTCTGTAGGATCTGAGACCTCAGATTTACAGCTTCCCATGGAACTACTCACCCTTTCACATCAAACAAATAAAATCTCTCTCTCTCTCTCTCTCTCTCTCTGAGTCTCTCTTCCTCCCTCCCTCTCTCCCTCCTTCCCTTTTTCTCTTTCTCTGACAGCTTTTAGAATTCACCCACTTCAAGTGTACTGTTCAATGTTTTTTTTTTTTTCTTTTTCAGATGATCTTCCCAAACTATTTCAGGGAGGTAAAAGGAAGCTTTATGATGACCCTTCTCATCCCAATCATGTATGTGCATTTTGACCAAACATCAGAAGAAAAGAAGAAATGTTGTCCAGTTAGCTGCATATCGGGATACCACTGAGAAGCAGGAACCATCACTTTGTTACCCTGTACTTCTTTTTACTGGATCCATTGTCTTAGGGGAATTTGTTCCTCATGGAACAAAATAGTTCAATTACTGGCTCTTGTGTTTCTAAAGCACATATTCTGGCTCATGCGAAAGAACTGGAATACTTCCTGAGCCAGCTTTTCTTCTCTTGCTCAAGTCATGAGAGAAAGCCTTTCTAGAAAAAAGGAGCATGGATACAGTAGGATTGGGAGGCCATGGGCTCAGATTTTTATGGGGAGTGTGCTGATGGGTCCCGGCCCTATCTCATATCCACCCCAGAGCACAGCTCCAAGGGCGAGTGAGGGTACTGGGAACGCTGGATGAGGCGGGAATCCGCAAGTTGAAATCATAATGCCTTCTTGTCACCTGAAGTTCTTCCAGAGGTCCAACACAGCCTATGAGCACACCAGGACCAGGCAAGGAGGTAGGTATACTCTGTAGCCTGTGTTTCTAGCAAGTGCAAATCCACAGTTGACTTTTCTAGATCTTTGGGGGAAGTTCAAAGCTTACTGAGAGAGGGAGTCTGTGGCCTTGCAGGACGTTGTGATTAGGAAGCGGAGATCCCCTGAGGATGTCAACATGCATGCTGAGATGAGCAAACAGATCGGGACCCAGTAGTCTCAGGCGATGCCTACAAGGATAGCTGGAGGAGAGAGCGTGCAGACAGCACTGTCACATCAGCAGGTGCCAAGAGGGGCAATATGACGCCGCTCCCCAGACGCACCCTCCTCCTCCATGCCACAATACTACTTGGGGTTTAGGATAAACGCTAAGTTAAATCCCCCCTCTCATCTACTCGGAAATTTAGACACGATCTTGAGTGCAACACCGAAGGAAGAATATCCAGCACTGAGTTTTTCTTGAAACTAGTCTCTGACCTGAAAAAGAGGACAAGTGGAAATTTTGTAGGCTGATGCCTAGAGAGTACACCTAACAAAACAAAAACAAAAACAAAGAAAGAGTATGCACACACACATGTCTGAAAACTAAGAATGTCAGAGCAGTACATGAACTTAGAGATGAAATCCAACTTCTCCATTTTGTAAAGAATGACATCTGAGTGCAGTGAGGTGTTTGGACTGCTGGAGAATACCAAACATATCTGTTTCAGGGTCCCTGTCCTTAGGTCTGTGGCTCACTTACCCCTACAAGGTGGATGACATCCAGACAAGACTCTAACTCAGGATCTTGGCAGAGAAGAATGAGTTTTCCTGCTACAGTAAGACAGACTTGTGGGAGGCAGCAATCTCTTCCATATACTAGATACATTTTAAACTACATTTGCATAAGCTTAAAATGCTGTGGGTGTTATGTGCTCGATATAAATTATAAACAGTAAATGAAGACTTTGGAAGGATGCCAGTGCATCCGAATCAGCACTCAGCCCATTAGATTCCACGCTCTGTACCTTTGCTTTTAAAAAATGTAACCCATAAGGATTATAAGATTTGTCAGTGGCTAACAGTGGACACACCCATGCATGATCTCTTAGTTACTGAGTATAAAGAAGCAATTAACATTCTCATTTTATATATGTAGAAACTGAGACTCGGTGTAACTGTCATAAACTAGTAAGTGGCAGAGACAGGACTTGACTCTAACTCTCTAAAAGTTTTATGGGATCATTGAAGCTGGCCCTACAGCAGTTTTCTTCTGTTTCACAAGCATTGTGCAGGCTTTCGAGGAATCACAGGAATGTACTTAATGCATTTTCGCTGATATCATTGCATGAACATAGGGTTTGGATTCTGAAATCTTGGTTCTAACACTTATTCACTTTGTGACCACAGTAAGATACCCAGCTTTGCAGAATTTAATTCACAGATTCATTAATTCATTAAGCTTGTATTATGCGCATCTTCCATTCTAGACGCTGCCAGGGGTTAAATCTGTGGTCCCAGGGAAGAAACAGGACAACATGGCCCCATCTTCCTAAAGGTCCTCATTTTCTTTTTTTTTTTTTAATTTTTTATAGTTTATTTATTTTTGAGACAGAGAGACAGAGCATGAGTGAGGGCGGGGCAGAGAGAGAGAGAGAGAGAGGGAGACACAGAATCCGAAGCAGGCTCTGGGCTCCGAGCTGTCAGTACAGAGCCCATCGTGGGGCTTGAACCCACAAACCATGAGATCATGACCTGAGCTGTAGACAGATGCTTAACCGACTGAGCCACCCAGGAGCTCCAAGGTCCTCGTTTTCTGATGGGAAGGTGTGTTATAACCACTATATTGCTCCCATGCTTCCCTCAGCGGTCCGCTGCATGCACTGAGCGAGATACTATAAATGCTTCATAAAACGTAATATGATATTTAAATCCAAGGGGTTATTACGAGTGTACTTTACCCAAGGGCAAAGAGGAATACCCTGCATGTTTTTCCTCATTTCTTAGCCCATGTTATTTTATATTTCTAAGAAGACCTGTAGATCTCCAGGAAAGTTAAATAGGAACAGAACTGATTTTTTTTCTTTTTTCTTTTTTTTTGTGTGTAACTTTATTTTTTTTAGAATATAACACTATTTTTTAACATATGCAATTATTTTCCATCATATACAATACAGTAGTTACAATGACACTCCAAATGGATAAGCAAAGTAAAAAAATCTAAACCCCAACTTCTATTTCATGTAATTAGACTTATACAGAAATTAGAAGGTTAAGTAACAACTAGTTAATCACTTAATTTCACAGCTATCTGAAGTGGCAATCATTATATAGCAGCTTATCTATGATACATTCAAGATAAATGATACAATTTATTACTTGCCCATAAGCTAAAACACAGCCTGCTTAATACCTTTCCTTAAAT
>NC_043700.1:186490582-186535509 GCF_006229205.1 Suricata suricatta | reverse complement strand
CATTTTGCATTTTCTTTCATTATCTACTCAAAGTCATGCCTACTGCACCTCTAAAGATTTCATTAAATCCAATGATACAGCAAACACTCCCAAAATAAACTTAGATTGTATTGCAGTTTCACATAACAGTATCTAAAATGCTGTGTTGTGACGGGTATCAACTATCCATTAGATACTGAATCAATTTTTTCTTAAGCACTACTGCTTGCTTTTCTTGAAGCTAGGTCATTCTGAAAGTTTCCTGTTAGACCTATGAGTGCAAACATATAAGTCAGGCAGAGAAGGACTGATTTTATTTTTAAAGGCAAAGTACATTGTTGTTTCTCCATGGACTTAGATATTAGCTTTCCTTTTGTCTGAAATGCGTTAAAGCTTGCTTCCAGAAGTCCTGGCAGAAATGTCTATCTCTTACCTGAGAGTGTCTATAACTTCAGCTCCAGGAAGAGAAACCATTAAAGTACTTACCAGGAAGGGATTCAACACAGAGAATTAGGTGTTTCCAAAACTGAAAAGCCTGAGGAAGCAAATTTGGAGAAAACTCCAGGGCAATACCAATCTCGTCCCCTAGGAGGAGCTACTGCCTCCATGAGCACAACCAGGGCTATTCTGGAAGGAGCTCCCAGCAATAAATAAGGGAGCAGGAACTGAGTCCTGGGATGTGGAAAATGCCAGGGATTTAGCTTCTCAACTTTGAGCACGCTGGGGAAGGAAAGCTGAAAAGTGCTCTTTGAAGACCTCCTTTGTCCACTGTCCTGTGAGCCAGCACTATCAGCCTGAACCACAGAGCCATGACCTCTGATCCAGCCCTGACTCCTAAATATCCCTGAGTCCACCTAGATTCCTCACCCCAGGGAGGCCATGCAGTTGGAGTTCATGGTAGTCCAGCCTTTCCAACATGAAGGAAGACAGAATGGATGATGAAGGAGCCTGTTTCTAGTTTCAGTTTTACCATCTAGAACGTAGGAAGCTTTGGGTGAAGACACAGCCTCTGTTTCTCCCCCTGTGAGTAGGAAAAGGCACTACTCTCTCCCATTCCACCAGAAAGTCATTGAAGGTCAGAGAAATGAACAAATGCAGATATGCTTTTGAAAAGGGCCACAAGAAAGAAATGTTGTCTATTGTTTGGTTTTTTGTTACTCTTTTTTTATCTTGTGTTTGTATATGCATTGCCATTGTTTCTCTACTTGGATGTATGAGAAGGCCTGCATCTTTATTTTTCTCTTCATCCTTTGCAGATCAAAACAGAGCTCAGATAGGGCACCTAGGTGTCTCAGTAGGTTAAATATCTGACTTTTTTTTTTAAGTTTATCTATTTTTACAGAGAGAGAGCAAGAGCATGCATGAGCAGGAAGGGCAGAGAGAGAGAAAGAGAGAGAGAGAGAGAGAGAATACAAAGCAAGCTCCTCACTGTCAACACAGAGCCTGATGTGGGGCTCAAACTCATGAACCGTGAGATCATGACCTTAGCTGAAACCAAGAGTCGGATGTTCAGTCGAACTGAGCCACCCAGGCACCCCAAGTGGCCGACTCTAAATTTGGGCTCAGGTCATGTTCTCAAGGCCATGCTTGGGGTTCTCTCTCTTTCCAGCTCTCCACCCCTCCCCCACTCATGCTCTTAGGCTCTCCCTTTCAAAATAAAAAAAATAAACATTAAAAGATAAATGGGCTCCAAGACCAAAGTCTATCGGAGGAGCCCTGTTAGGGAGGAATGGGGAAGCTCATATATTTGAAAAGAGAAGCCTCTCAAACTTAATAAAGGAAACTGTCTGCCCAGCTTTGTGTCCACCATGACACCCACCATCGTCACTAGTATCAAGTAGGCAAACACATTCCCAGAGCCATTTTGGTTGGACAGATGCGAGGCAAAATTGGATGAAAAGACCCAACTCTGGGTTTGGGGTGGTCCTTAGGGGTTGGTCATGTAAGTAACTTATGTGTAGGGTCAGGTTTCTTATTTAGACATGGGTGGTTTTCTTTCCCAGGATTTCAGAGAGGCTGACATAAAATGGCCTTACAAAAGGGATTTGCAAGTCCAGTATGAATCACATGCAAAAAAATTTCACTGTTCTCTGAGAAAAAAGTCAGCAGAATACTGAGCTTCTAGGGAAGAAAGAAGGATCCTGTCCATGAGAGAGGGGAAGGTGTGTTAGAGGCTGACTGCCCACTTTTTTTTCCTCAAATGCTACCCCTGAATAATAGTTCTTGGTTTGCGTGGGTCCACTTGAGACTCCAGAATACTAGCAAGGAGAGAGGTGGAGAGGAACAGACAGCTGTGACCCCCCTGAAGTACCTGGCACTGTGATTTTATGACTAATCTTTTATTCTTGACATAGATGGATAAGGTAGATGTAATTGTCTTGTTTTGTTTTTGCGTTTTGATTTTTTTGTTTGTTTTGAGTTTTTTTGGGTTTTTCGGTTTGTTTTTCTTTGTTTTTGTGTTTCAGAAATGGAAGCTTTGAAATGCGAAGCGGTGCAAGGGCACTTAGGCAGGGAGAGGTGGAGTCAGAATCAATCAGGATTTATCTGACCTCAAAGTCTGAGTCCTTTTACTCCACAAGGCTGCCTCTGCGTAACAAAACGATCTCATTTAGAAGAGCCGAAATATCTTAGCAAATGCTCCAAAACTATTTTCTGAAGGGAGACACTAAATTTTCTTCCCAAGTACAAGAAGTGTAGTGGTGGGCGGCTGGGCGAGCTGGCTGGGAGGCCGACCACCCGAGCCGTGGGAAGCTAGTCAGTCAGTGTGTGCCTCAGTCTCTTTATTTCCAAAAAGGCACTGACGCCCCATTCAGTTATTTTGAGGATTACATAAACGAATACATGGAAAGATCTGAGGACAAGACTTACCATATTATGAACCCTCTATAAATGTTTGATACTATTTTGAAGAGAATAATGAGAGTAAAATAATATATAGCTAAGAAGTAGCTCTGGAGTTGACAACATGGAACAAGATGAGAGTCCTAATTTATCGCAGTTATGAGGGATCATTGTAACGGTGACTTGTCGCCTTCATCAAGCCTATATTGATATCTGTGGGAGTACAGGATGCTGTGCAAAAGAAAACTGGAGCTAGGTCAATGTTTTTATTTATCTCAATTTCTCTTGCAAATTTCCTAACTAGAGATAAACCAAACTGATGGGTTAGGATGACTTTGTTCTGATTAATTTTACGGTAATTCTGAGGGCTTCAGTTTTAAATGAATTGTTTGAATACTAAATTATGCAGCTTTATGATCCAGGAGATAAGCAGCGGCTCTAAATATGCCTCTGAGACTTAGAAGAGACGGCATGAAGCTCATTATTGCCGGCACATTTAACATGGTTAAAGTAGGGGAAAATAGCCATTAAGTTAATGTAATAGTTAAACTGCATTAATTTGAAAAACTGCCCAGTGAAACGCTTACAGCAGAGGATCTATTTTTCCCCCTGACACAGAGATTTGAAGACATTCTTAAAAAATAAAATAAAGTAAAAGGCATTTCAGGATTTGTCCTCCCCTCCTGAAAGCATTCGGCAGATCGAGGTTCTAGACTTTCTCCACCATAGACGTGCTCTCAGTTCTGCCTGACAACAGAGATAAGGAACAGAGGACCATCTGGTCGCCTTGGTGATCGGTGCTCCTGAAGGTGCCATGTGAGCTGGATGGTCAATTCCAAGGAAGCAAACATCCCCTGTGTTCTCACGAGAGAACTGCAGGGAACATAGGAATGTGTGTCTTGGGAAATAGCAGACGCTTTTAAATATCTGGCAATCCGGATATTTTCTTGAGAATTTAATAAAAAGTAGGTCAAAAAAAGACTGATAATGGAATCTAGGGGGCTCAGTTGGTTGAGCATCCGACTCATGATTTTGGCTCAGGTCATAATCTCTGTGCTTGCTCCGTGTGAACAGTACAGAGCCTGCTTGGGATTCTTTCTCTTTCTCCTGCTCTCTCTGTCTTTTCCCCACTTATGCGCATGCATTCTCTCTCAAAATAATAATATACATTTTAAAAATAAAAAATAAAATAAAAAAAGACTCACCGATAATTCCTAAACCACTACAAAGCATGACACTGTAACCAGTCTCCCTCTCCTTGAAAGCATCAAGCTTTGGCCGCTTGGAGTCTTGCTCTCCACCAACCTTAATGTTGGTGTCTTTTCCTGTCTTTCCAACATTCCTACTTCTTATTATCCTGCTTTGTTTCCTCAAAGAGAGCCCACTGTTCTCTCGTTAGTTACCGAAAATGTGGAATGATGCACCATGCTTATTTTTACCACACTTACGTTGACAATTACAAAAAAGAGCACATTTGATCACATGACTTTAACTGTGTCCTCAAAATGATGATCATCACTCTATCTTTGGATTTTGTAAAGGTCAAATCGTCTACCATCAACTACTTCATAAGCATATCGACCTGAACATCTTACCAAAATCAAATAGTCTAATAGCTTTATGAAAACTCACGTTGTTGCCATTCACACACTTTACTCATTAACATCAATATTTTCTCTGTCAAATATATGTATTTAATGACATCATTTCTGGTTCTTTTCTCCCTTTTCCCTTTAATGCTTCCTCACCTATGGAAACCTGCTCCCAGAATGTTGTTCAAGAGGATCCTATGGTAACATCATTTAAAAATCAGCTGATTGGTAAACATCTAACTCTAAGGTTCAAGGAGAGATGCATTTAAATTATGAATATCTGTGGGCATCTGGATGGTTCAGTTGGTTAAGCACCCAACTTTGGCTTAGGTCATGATCTCTTAGTTGGTGAGTTAGAGCCCCATGTCGGACTCTGTGCTGACAGCTCAGAGCCTGGAGCCTGCTTCAGATTCTGTGTCTCCCCTCCTCTCTGTGCCCCTTCCTGACTTGTGCTCTGTGTCTCTGTCTCTTGTTTCTCTCTTTCAAGAATAAACAAACATTAAAAAATTTAACTATGAATATCTGTATAAAAGTTCTACCAGTTGTTACCAAGAACCCAGGGAGATTTCTACCAATTGCAAGTAGACTGAAGTTGGTTGATGAAATATAACTCTGGACATTGTCTACACTTCATTCTGGCCCTAAACAGCATGGCTTCTCAGGACAGAGACATCCAAGACTGTTGAAAATGCTAATTCTTTACTCCCCACCCTGATTCTGGTTCTGTATAACTGGAGTCTTACCTCTGCATCTGGAATCATAATGCTTCTCACACAATTTACATGTTGGACAGAAGGTGTTTACTTCAGTGATACCTTAAGAAACACTAATTTACCAAAAGATAAATCTCATGTCAATACAGAGAAAAGCAGCAGCAAGAATGCATGATGTTCGAGAGTTACCATCCCATTCTCCAGTTTTTTGTCAGTACAAGACCATTTTCCAAAGCCTGAGTGGTTGAGGAAAGAATTAAGTGTATGGTGACTAACTGCATGATTTGTGTTCAGACTGAGCAGTTTTGAGATAGTGAATGAAAAACGCATTTTTCGTATGTTTACTGATGGATTGACTAACAGGTTTTATATTGGTGAGTTACAAACTAGTTATTTTCAAAAATTGCTTTCAAATGTAAAATCCTCTCCAAAAATAAAGCAGCATCTATTTATAATATTCATACATTCCACAACACAGTAAAATGATTTTTATATTTACAATCTGGTTAAAAAGTATGTAAACAAAGGGGTCATTGGTACACATCTATTACTTGAATGAGTTTCTTGTCCTTATCTATCTTTAACATCATGTTATTATTAATTTTTTCTTAAAAATATGTGTCTTTAAGGTTTAAAGAATAACCTCACTTTAATATCTTTCAAAATTGCATACAGTTATGTTCAGAGTTATATTGTATGGTTACTAAATTTGACATTGTTGACACTTCCAATTAATCCCTCTCTGTAGGACAGATTCTTTTCAATTAGGTAAACCATTAAAATAGTACCCTAAGAATAACTTTATTGAATTGACTAATTTTTATTTCTAACTTTTTATATTTAAATATTTAGCCCAAACAATGTTTTTGTTCAAAGGCACTTTTTCCTCCTCAGTAAAAATTCATACATATGAGAAATATTTTTTATAAGAAACTAGTCAACTAAGTTAGCCGTGTATCATTGTTTCACCTAATTTAGCTGCAGCAAAGTTTTAATCCTTCTCAAATTCATTCCATTAGATACAGAGGATCAATTAATCCAATAAAATTTTGGGGTCCCTTCTAAATATTCTTCCCCGAGTTGAAATACCTAGTGTGCAAATATTTAATATCAAAATTAAATATTGAGCTCATGATTTATCTTGTCAAATCCTTTCCTGACTGTTGTAAACATTAATTCAAGGTTGTGGTGTTTTTTTTTGTTTTGTTTTGTTTTTTTGTGAGGTTAACAGGTGGCTGAAAGAGTCAGAATCTAAAGTTTTTATTTTTAAGCTCCAGCTATTAAATACTGTAATAAAAATTTTTAGTTGCTTTGGAAAAACATGAAAGGGCCATTTAATTAATTTCCTTTAAATGTCTTCCTTTTTACTTCAGGATGCTTGATGTAAGGTGTAAAATGCATTCTAACATTTCTAAAGTCAGATTGAGGCTGAGCAGCAGATAAGGCGTGTGTGCTGCATTAAGCATCTATCTGTTCTGTTCCACACCAATTTTATAACAAAATTGTGTAGTAAAATTACTATAAATGCTTTTGTGGAAACGTACTTGTCCTTTGGATAAGTATAAGTTTTATATCAATTGGTGGAACGTTGCCCTTTTTTGGACACAATTATAATTTATAGATGTACCATAAGCAATTCTAGCTACATTTCTGTTTTGTAGCTGTCTGAAAAAAGTAATAAGTTTATTCTTTCATGAAGGAGTGGCCTACAAAAATGCATATTAATATTACCACTATGAAAACATAATGTCAGCCTTACCTTTGTGCTTTAGTTGAATTTACAGTGACATTCACAAAATTGTCAAATGTTTGTTCTTAAAAAGTTCTTTCAAAAGCTTTTCTTGATTCTGTGAGATGGATAAAACCTGAACTGGAATTAACTGAGTTTCTATTTGAAATCTTTGGATGCAGTTTTTTGTAAAAGAACATATGATCTTTGAAGTAGATGTTCACACATCTTCCAGCCTTTCTATGAGCGGAGCAGAGGCCTCCTGGATGACATGGTCACAGCAAAGAAATGGCAGACATTTGCACGGCTCCTGCCATGAAGCAAAACTGGTATCTCCTATTATTGGCTCATATTGTGAATGGGACCACTGTTATTGATTGGGCCTCACAATGTTCCAAATCAGACCCATATCCCCCACACAATTACCCCATAAGAAAAAGCATATTCTTGCCCCTACACAAGAGATTTTATATCAAAGCATTGCAGAGGTTTGCCAAAAGGCTCTTCTAATGTGCCTTGCAGTCCCAAGACATAAATAATAAGGGAGGGGCTAAGAACACAAGAGTTACGATTAACTCTGGCCCGGAGAAGAAGAGCCTAACTTAGAGATAAGAAATAGACAAGGACCGGACACAAGTTGCTATATAACCTTTGCTAATTGGAGCCTCAAATACCCTCCCTTGTACTGATTTCAGTTATGAGGATGGATAAGAAACTAAAAACCCAAGTGCAAGGCCAACACACATAGGGCTCCCATTGTGCTTACATCAAAGAAAATGCTTTCTCAAACAACTTGTTAACAAGCATTCTTTTTCTTGTGGTTAATGAGCTAGATAAAGTAACTCCTAGATTATTGATGTACAACTTAACCTATGTTTTAATTTAGGGTTACTAACTTAAATAATATATATATTATCCTGTTTTTTACTAAAAACATCCTGTTATTCTCTTGATTATAAAATTTACTCAACCTCACTGCAAGTGCATTACATGACTCAGTTAAAGCTTGTTAATTAAAAACAAAGTCATATTTATTGGCAAAAAAAACAACCTATACAAAATAAGATAGGTTTATTACTTTCTTAATCTAGGGGACTCATGCCAACAATAAATGAGATGGTTCTAAAAAATACCTCTGTATAAAACTTGGTTCTGTACACTTTTGTTGATTAAAGCATCTTATCACAAAGAGTCAGTTACCATAAAAAATTTTGATTTTCTGATGTCATTGCTTGACCAATAAAAAAAGACACCAAAGCAAACAGAGCAGAGATGCCTGCCTGGTGATCAAGAAAGAAACTTGAGGCTCTCTCATCCTTTTCACCCACACTGTCCATCCTTTCAGGGACCCCTGGACCTGCTGGAGCTGGTCTCCAGCACAGAGGTATATAATAGACACATGGTTGTCAAGTTTGAGAAGCTTTTTGTCAAAGTTATTGAGTCATTGGCAACTTTAAAAATGTTTTATAATGTTTATTTATGAGAGAGAGAGAGAGAGAGAGAGAGAGAGAATGAGTGGGAAAGGGGCAGAAAGAGAGGGAGACACAAAATCTGAAGCAGGCTCCAGGCTCTGAGCTGTCAGCACAGATCCCGACACGGGGTTCGAACCCACAAACCAGGAGATCATGACCTGAGCCAAAGACAGAAGCGTAACTGACTGAACCATCCAGGTGCCCCTATTGGCATGTTTTTGATAAATGGGAATTAATACATTCATTTTTTATTAAAAAATGGACTTCTTTCATTTTAATTTTTCTACTCAGTGCTGCCAGAGAAGCTTATTGAAATATAAACATACTACCAATTAATTCATTAATGGATTACTATTTTTAGAGATATATCCTATAATAAGGAAATAAAGCCAGTGTAACAAGAACATTCAGAATGTGCTCTATATATCATAGGCTCTAAGGCAGGAATTCTCAGCCTTTATTTTCTATACATATTTCACAAACAGGAAACCTATAGGTTTCAGGAGGCCTGGTATTGTGGCCTCTGCTTCTTTCCAACACAGTGAGGGGGAAGGAATCGGTATTTCCTGCGGCATTAAGAGGTTGTAGGAGCTCCCACCTTGAACACCTCTTCTGCCACCTTAAGCAAGGAGTGAAAATTGTCCACAGCTGGGTCGCCAAGTGCCCTGCAAACTGTCCTTGAAAGAGAGAGATATGTTCATTTGCTTGATCTGGAAAGGCCGAGAAAAGGGAACACATTGCAAATTTAAGTGAGTGAGAACTGTCTTCATTCCATCCTTGTCTCACACACATTGAGAGGAGAACATGACAGAAGCTAAAAATACAAAGGAGACATTCATGAAACCAAGTTGAATTTATTTTGTGCAAATACTAATACCTCATTTAAAATTAAAAAGAAATATCTCTGGGCGTGCCTGGGTGGTTCAGTCAGCTAAGCGTCTGACTCCAGCTCAAGTCGTGATCTTCCAGTCTGTGAGTTCAAGCCCCGTGTGTGGCTCTGTGATGACAGCTCAGAGACTGGAGCCTGTTGTGGATTCTATGTCTCCCTCTCTCACTGCCCCTCCCCTGCTCACATTCTGTCTCTCTCTCTCTCTCTCAAAAATAAAATAAACATAAAATTTTCTCTCTAAAAATCTCTGGCAAAGTCTAACTGGGCAAGACCCCAAGAAACACTAATAAATTGGTCTGAGTAGGCAGAACAGGGTTTGCGGTCACAAGGGCTACAAGCAATCAAGCTCTTGGTCCTGGCATGTTTGCAAACATGGGTCCAGGATACACAGGATAGAAGAGAAAGTCAAACAAAATCAAAAATGGAATGGACACTGTGAAACAGAAACAAACAAATCAAAAGAAGATTTAGTGGAATATCAGGTAAATAGAAGAAAGAAAAGTTCATCACAGGAAACTGCTAAAAGATTTTTTTTTTGTTTTTTGTTCATTTTAAACACAACTATGTACCTCTGGTCATTAATAAAATGCATTAAGGCAGGTTGCCTATTAAAAAAACATACATGGGGATCCTGGGTGGCTCCGTTGTTGAAGTAGTCTGACTTTGGCCCAGGTCACGACCTCGCAGTTGGCGAGTTCGAGCCCCACGTTGGGCTCTGCAATGACAGTGAGAAGTTTGCTTGGGATTCTCTGTCTCCCTATCTCTGCCACTGTGTGTTCTCTCTCTCTCTCAAAAAAAAATAATAAATAAACATAAAAACTTAACGAAGAAACCTCTATATTTGTCTCCAGGGGGAAGAATGGTGAGTGAGGTGATAATCGGGTATAAGGATAAAATAACAACAGTTTAAATAAAGGTTATGAGGAAAAGTTATGTCATCATATAAAGTAAAAATTGCAAAGGCATTCAACATGCCGTAGCTACAACACACATAAAATTCATACCAAAGCCAAACCAATACTGCACAATACAGACTAAATAATGTAAGGGAAGATGGAGAAATTTCTCCCCCATATTCAGAAAGCTAGGTAAGGATGGTCCTGAGAAAACTCATAAATACAGAGAGCAGAGAACAGAAGTCCAAATGACCCGGAGTAGACGTTCCAAAAGTGGAGGTGATACAAGAAAAATAGAGGCAATAATCTACCTTATGAGAGAAGATGCCTTATTTTCCAGAAGAGAAAATAAAATGTGGCTGCACACACTGGCTCACCGTATTCTAGGGCACATTCTCGGCACAAAAACATCTCTACTTTATAAGTTTACTTATAATTATAAACACTATCGTACACAATCTATTTTATTTTTTTAAATTTTTTAATGTTTTATTTATTTTTGATACAGAGAGAAACAGAGCATGAGAGGGGAAGGGGCAGAGAGAGAGGGAGACACAGAACCGGAAGCAGGCTCCAGGCTCTGAGCTAGCTGTCAGCACAGAGCCTGATGCGGGACTCGAACCCACGAACGTGAGATCTGAACTGAGCCGAAGTCGGAGGCTTAACCGACTGAGCCACCCAGGCGCCCCGCAATCTATTTTAAATTTTAACATAATGATCCTAAAGGTGACCCTCTTAAACATGTGACAGTAAGAAAATAGACCAAGAAGAGATCGATAGCAGCCATAACTATTAAACCATAGTAGAAAGCAATGGCTACTTAAAGACGTTTGATTATAACAGAGGGATAGATATGCAGGTCAATATAGCAAAATGGGCTAAAAATAAAACCTGGCTCAGAAAAAAAACAATATATAAAAAGAAATTTTAAAAACATGGGGTATAAGACAACTACTCCTAAGAAGATCCGGATGCTTATGTAGCTATTTGAGGAAAACATTAAAGTTAGGCCTTTCTTGCATACCACACACCAACCTACATCGCAGATGGCAAAGATAGAAAAATAAGTTATGAAAATTCAGTAAAAAATATAAGCAACTAATGATCCAATTTGTGAATGGAGACAAATCTTCTGAGTGATTATCAAGTGAATTAGTCACATTAGAATATATCAGTATACCTGACTCGTTTTTTAAGTGTTTATCTATATATTTTGAGAGAGAGCACACTCGTGTGAGTGGGAGAGGGGCAGAGGGAAAGAGAGAGAATCTCAAGGAGATTCTACACTGATAAAGTGAATGGGGTTTTATATCGAGGCTTGATCTCAGGAACTGTGGGATCATGACCTAAGCCAAAATCAAGAGTTCAATGCTTAGCCAACTAAGCCATTCAGGCACCCTATACCTGACTCTTTAAAATAAAATGAAAAACTTGACTTCACAATGAAAGGTAATGTAGAAGGGCAAAGATGTACTTGAAAGAAATAAATCATATAAAAGAATGATATTCCTAATATATATATTGTATCGAAATGACAAGAAAATCCTAAAAACTAATAGAAAAGGGGACAAGGGTCATGCACAGAAAATTCATAGAGGAGAAATGTATTTTTTCTTTTACATTTATTTTTTTATTGGGAGACAGAGATGAACCAGGGCTGGGGGACGCAGAGAAAGAAGGAGACACAGATTCTGAAGCAAGCTTCAGGTTCTGAGCAAGCTGTCAGCCCAGAGCCCAACACAAAGTCAAACCCACAAACCATGAGATCATAACCTGAGCCGAAGTTGGTTGTTCAACCAACTGAGCCATCCAGGCGCCCCATCATAGAGGAGAAATGTAAATGTCATGTAAAGTTTGCAACATTATTCAAATTCACTATTCATTGCTGGTGGGAATGTAGACTGCTAATCTAGTTTGGAAACGGTTTTGCATTTTCTTTTCACATAAAACACTCAAATGTCTTAAGACCTAATGATTCCATCCAACCAAACAGAGGTGTTCACATGTACAGAGGGAGGTATGTAAACTGTGATAATTGCGTCACTACCAATCACTACCCGAAGTCTGGAGGAAGGAAGAAATCTTATAAAAGATTTTATTCAAGTTTTTACATGAAAAGACGCAGAACTTATGGGAAAGAAACAAAGTTCAAGGCAAAAGTGGGGTGCACAAGAACATTGGCATTTGAGGGGAGACTTAAGAGAAAAATAAATGACTTCTAGTCGAGTAGCTACTGTCTTAGTCTACTCACATGGCTACGACACAACAATAACAAAATACTATAAACTAAATAGCTTATGAGCAGCAAAACTTATTTTTCACAGCTCTGGAGGCTGGAAGTCCAAGATCAGGGAACCGGCAGACTCCGGGTCTGGTGAGAACGTTTTGGTGTACAAGTGACCATATTTTCCCTGTGTCCTCATCACAAGGCTGAAGAGACAAGGGCTCTTTTGGGCCCCTTTATACCTAATCACTTCCCAAAGGCCCTAAGTACTAGCCCCTTCACCTGGGGGATTAGGACTTCATTTTTTAATTCAATTTTGAATTTTGGGTGGACACACACATTTGGTCCATGTCAGTACTATTTATGTAAAATACAGTTAGTTATATGAGATCAGAAGAGTTTTAAAGCCTCTCTGGGTGCATTAGACTATACTTTCTTTTTTTTAAAATTTATTTTATTTATTTTGAGAGAGAGAGTACATGGAGGAGCAGAGAGAGAGGGACAGAGGGACCCCAAGCACTGACAGCACAGAGCCCAACATAGGATTAGAACTCACAAACTGTGGGATCATGACCTGAGCCAAAACCAAGAGTCTGATGCTTACCTGACTGAGCCACCCAGGTGCCCCTAGACTATACTTTCTTGATAGACTGTGTATTAGCTTCCCAAGGCTATGGTAAAAAAAACTACCATAAACTGTGTGATTTCCAATAGAAAATTGTTCTTTCCTGGTCTGGAGGCTACAAATCCAAAATTCAGATGTGGAATAGGTTGCTTCATTCTAAGTGAGAATTAGTTCCATGACACTCTCCTAGCTTCTAGAGAAAATTGACCCTGTTCTGGAGGCTGAAAGTCCAAGATCAAGGTGTCCACAGGTTTGATTTCTTTGGAGGCCTCTCTCCTTAACTTGTAATATGGCTGCCTTCCCCGCGTGTCTTCACATGGTTGTTCTCTTTTTTTTTTTAATTTTTTAGCATGTATTCACCTTTGAGAGACAGAGAGAAACAGAGTGCAAGTGGGGGAGGGGCAGAGAGAGAGAGGGAGACACAGAATCTGAAGCAGGCTCCAGGTTCTGAGCTGTTAGCACAGAGCCTGATGCTGGGTTCGAACCCACAAACTGTGAGATCGTGACCTGAGCTGAAGTTGGATGCTCAACCAACTGAGCCACCCAGGTGCCCCTCCGTCTTCTTATAAGTACACCACTCATGATGGATTGGGTCCCCCCATATGACCTCATTTTACTTTACTTATCTCTTCAAAGGTCCTGTATCTAAATACAGTCACATTCTGAGGTCCTGAGGGTTAGGATTTTAAGAGGATGGTATTTAGCCCATAAGAGCAAAGAAAAAGGTTGACAGTGTACCATTAACACAAGGTGTAAATGGAAAATCCTTAAATCAATCTGTAAGTATCCTACACTATCTTTAGATAAACAGTAAAACAGACGTAAAGAAGTGCTTATACATATTTGTCTTGTGTCTAAAGCTGTACTCGCTTGTATAAAACTCTAAAAGAAAGTGTTCAAAATCAACAGATATACTAAATGGTAGGAATCAATATTAAGGAAAAGAAAGTTTCAGGTCATCTGCTGAAGCTAGATTAGCCTAATCTTGTTTCATGCCTCAGGTATCACAAATGCTTTTCCAGTGGAGCGGCTCAGACATCCTGGTTTTGTGCCAAGCGAATGATTCTGTGGGGAAGCTCTACCCCCTAAAGCGGCAGTAAATAAGCAGTGATGATTAGTCCTCAACACGGGGCTTGAAGACCTATTTAAGTATACATCCTATCAATAAGCCAATTTATTTGTAAATAAATCACTGTATTTTTATTCCAGCTGTGGGATTCCCCCCCCTTAAATTTGGGAAGCAGCACAGGTAAATCAAAGAGACATGAGAAACCGGTCAGGTGATCTGGTTCTAAGGAATCTGTGTCCATTTACATGAACAGTATAACTGATGGGTCAGAGAATCTATCAACGGAACAAATATTAAAGACACATCTTTGCTAGGAATCAACTATAAGTCACTGGGTATTATATGGAAACCAATCTGACAATAAACTAAAAAAAGAATAAACTATAAGTGAAGTCCGTGGCCTGAGGTCATCCTGAGTCAGGTTTAGGGCACATAATTGTGGTGTCACCTGCTCACCAGATAGGAGACCGTGCCTTTAACTTACAAAGCCAGGGGACCTGGGTACTGTTGCCACACTGCCACCAAAATGCTTACATCTTAAGAATGAAAGCTCGATTTACTCTGAATGGCAATGGCACTCAGAGGATTGAGTGTCAAACAGACCATTTATTGCAAGCTATGTTTGAATCCAGGTCCTTTATTTTAGATGTAACAAGACTCAAGTCCAGAAAGAGAAAATGATTTCCCTAAGATCATGCAGGCTGTCAGTGGCCTTGGTAGGAAAACTAGCTCCAAAATTCTCCTAGGAAGATCAGCTGTTAGATTTTCCCCAGCTGGTCTTAACTAGACTCCCAAGTTAGAAGATGGTATCCAAGATTCCCTTTGATGAATGACTGAAACACATTATATTAAGCAAGCAATTAAAAGAAAAGCTGCTCAAGAGATTTGAGGACTGGACTCTTTCCTACCAGGTAAAATGAGAGTTTTGAGCTAAGGTGTAGGACTGCTTACAATTCATATGGATAAACACTGGGTTTAATTGGAAGAGGGATGAGAAAACAAACACATGTAATCAATACTAATATCTTTTCTTTTCCCTCAAGAACACAGCACATCCCCCTTAACAGGGCCTTCATGTACCCTCACACACTGGCCCCTACTGGCATTTCTTCATTGTTCACATTCTTATGGGCTTTACCTTAATTGCACCCAAACTACTTGTCATTCCCTAAAGGCATCTTATAACTTTCTACTTCTGAAGCTTTCCATGTGGTAATCCTTTAACTTACCCTGTTTCTCTCTACAGGAAAAAGAACTAGCATGTATTGAGTGCCCCTGTTCTACACTGGTACTTTACCTTATCTTGAGCATTTGAGTTTTAAAAGGAAAAAAAAAAGGCTCAGAGTGTCTAGTTATCCAACAAGTTTTTAAAATGGAATTTGTTGCTATACTTCTGTGCCTAATTTCTGACTTTGCTTCTTGGTTTCAAAAACTCAGGTTCTACCTTTATCCCTCAGTGGAAGTCAACCACTGGGCCACTCATATTTTCCTTCTGTTGACACCCAGGGTGAATTGTCACTGTCTGCCTCTAGGCTCACTGCTCTCTGCTTCCTTTCATCTCCTATGTGTCAGATGGTAGAGAACATGACATCAGTTAGAAGCAAAATGGTGTGATCTAAACTTCTGGGTTTACCACTTCCTGGTTACACAATTTAAGGAAAATCGATCTCTCTGGTTATTGACTGTAGAGACTGGATGTTGAGACCTACCCCAGTGGTAGATATGATCTCACATGCATTATAGGTAAGAGTGTACCATAAACACTAATGTGCTTTGCAAAAGTTTAGGAAGAGGCAGAATTGACATGATGTATCCCTCCTGGATCCCCTGCTGAAGCACTCTCTTTTCCGTCACACCCTGTGGATCTCTACCACATGCTTGCTGCCAAGTATGGCCGATAACCACCTGTCTGAACTGACGCTCTTTGTATAAGCTCTTGAAACATCTTTGCTGAGCAACCATTCAGGAAGAGACCTCACTCACACTTGAAAGTGTTAGAAAACCAATTCAATTTTAGCTCACATATGTGAGGATTCCTACCAGTGGTCTGGTTTCAGACTTCACCATGTCCAATGGCTTTAAAAGATTTAATTCTTCTCCAAATGTCAGTTCTAATAGTCTAATATGGTGGCAGAAGAGAGACCACTTGCTTGGTTAAAAGGGTATTATTCTATAGTCAAGATCAACAGAAATGGTGATTCTCTATCCCAAGAGTTCTAGGAAGCTATGGAATTGAATCTTTTTGGATTGATTTGTGTCAAGAATCCTTTCCTTCTTGGCCAAGGGATAGGTAGGTTTATTGACCAGATCAGAATCCTGTGCCCCTCCTGAAGCTTAGTCATATGGGGGAGTTTGAACTATTTGAACTATTTGAGTGAAGAGAAGTCTACATAAGGAAACAGAATGATGAAGGCAGAATAAGAATGACTGTGTACCAGGGAGGCAAAAATAACATATATCTATGATATCATGTTGGTTTTGCCCTGCTCTTGGTCATTTCCATTCAAATATTCCAAATACCCCATGCCACATCATAACCCTTCTCTGACAGTAGGCTCTGCCTTATTTCTTCTCTTGAGTTAATTTCAAATATGTACTTCTGTGGAATCCTTTTCAATAGACCTTAAGATCAAGGAGAAGAAAATCCACTCCATGTTAATGACTTAAGAAGGAGGGGAGGTGAGTCAAAAGTACTACTGTCCTACTTATTCAAGAAATTATATTAAAATCAAGACCTTGCAAGTTAATTGATTTTCTAAGAGCTAATCTGAGTCTTCATGAGTTGGCCACTAAAATGATTCAAACAGACCTGTATTGCTAAAGACTGGCAACCTGCAGTTTGCCTCTGTTACTGCTTTTGGATAATTGTTAAGGGAACTGCATGCTGTGTGATTTGTAATAAGTCACTTTTGCTTCCTGGGACTTAGTTTAATTCAATGTAGAAGGATGATTATTTATTCAGTAACAATGACAAAAAAACTATTAGCCACTTGCTAACTGCCAAACACTGGAGATGGTCCAAGAAAAGAGTCCCATGATCTGAGTCTTGAAAGATGAGAATGTATTTGTCAGAAAGACAGAGGGGCAGGCAGGGACTATGTTCCAGGAGAAAGGCAGATTATAAGCAAGATGAGTATAAAACAACTTGGGAATTTTGAGTACCTAAAAAAAATTCAGGATGTGAAGAAGTGAAGGCTAAGGTTACTAGATCTTAAATGCAGTGCCCATTCTTTCTGGTCTTGCATTTTGAATTTCCAAAGGTGAATTTTGCAAGCTTCCTTTCAAATTCAAATTTAGGAAACTCGGCTGCAGATTAGCACAAAGACTAGGGTGCATTACCTGAGAGGAAATGATCATGATGTGATTGGCATCCGCTTGCTTTGTGGTTGAAAGGGCTTCATATGGAATTGAATGAGAATTTGAGTTATTGTTCAGCAAATATTTATTTCTATTCCTCTCTCACTGTGGACAGAGTGATCTTTTCTACCTGTTGATGTAGGAATCTTGGGTTCAGGTAATTGTCCAGGAGATGAATGTTTCTTGTTTTCCCAGCTGATCCAAAGGAAATAAGGAGTCATGTGGAGTAGACCTCAACACAACCCGGGTTACCCACAGTCTAAAGAGGAATCACTCAGCCTAGATCAGCTGGCTGATCTAGAACAAGAACTTGTCATTGAAAGCTGCTGAATTTGGATGGTTTGTTTTGCAGTATTATTATGACTAACAAACTCTTTTCCAAGGTGAAAATGAAAAGGGACATCTCCTATACTTCTCACCTTATTCCTTTTTCCAGCCATCCTTCTTTACCAAACCAGCATAAACAGAGTAGTTTCAGGTGTAGTTACCCAAAACTCAGGGAGGTGAAGGCTTCTACGAAATAACTCTGCAGTTAATTCTTGGCCGATTCACACATGTCCAGGTATGTCTGTGGGCCCTGCATGGTGAGGTACCAGAATGAACTATCTTCGTAGAAAATAATTTATATCAATGCCAGTGTCATGAGCAAGAGCACATGTTGGTCAATGGCAATGGTCAGACGAAGAATAAAAGGGGATCATGTTATCCTCCAGTCCCTGTTCCCTCCAAGTGCATGGAGGCTATGACGAAACACAGGGACCCTGTTATTACAACTCTGAAAGACATTTTGAGTTCATGGCCACAGTGCTTTGTGGTCTATGCAATTGTATCTAAAACAAGTGATGGTGAGTTATATTTTAAACACGTCATGGTACTCTGCTACAAGTTCAGAGCTCTGCTTCAAGATCTTGATTATTCTACATGCACACATACACACACACACACACACACACACACACACACACACAAGCACAGTCATAAATAAAACACCTTTGTAGTTTGCCAAAGCTCTCACATGGTGTAGATGAGATATTAAAATCTGATCTTTGCTTCTCTCTTTGTCCTCATCTGAAGCCATTTTACCTCTTCTTGCACCTGTCAGATTCCCTTCTGCTTGCGGGCTTTGCAACTGCTGCTTTTGTTGCTTGGAGCTTTTTTCATCCTGTCTGTTCATTTAATTAATGCCTATTCATTCTTTTGCTGAGTTCAATCCTCCTATGGAAAAAACTCCCCTGAATTCTCAGCCTATATTTGATTGCCCTGGAAAACATCCCTACTGTTCCCAGTTCATTTCCCTTATAGTCCTCATCAGATCTGTAATTACAGTCTCATGTATGTGCTTTATTAACATATTCGCCCCCACTCTGCTATAAGATCTATCTGAACTTGCCCTGATGGCAGCTCACTCTTCTCTATTCAATGCAAAGTATAAGACCTCCTAGAGAAGCTGGATAAACTCACATTCTGGTTCGCCAAGAACAGTCATGGTTGGTGCATATTATATGGCATAATCAGTGCTCTCTTTCATAATTAGCACTCTCTTTCATTCTTAAAATTATCCCGCTGGGTACAATAGATCATGAGGTCATGGTCCATGTAAATGATCACAGTAATAATTGCTGAATGACCCTCTTTTCCTTTAATAACGATTTGTTCACTTAAGCCTCTTTGTTCCTTCATGTACAATGGTTCTAGTCTAGATATACTTGGACGTGTCTAAATTTGCAATAGGCATTCAACTTCTATTGTCACCTGGGCCACATAGAACCTTGAAAACAGTTGAGGTCAGTGAGCTCTATAGTAAACGGTGTTTCAAGCCCCCACTGCCATCATGGCTGAAAATTCTTTCAGCGTGCACTCCTAATAACACTTATCCATTTACATCTCAACTCAGTGATCCTGCATCCAGAACAGATCAGGCTACATGGGATATTGGTTTAAGAGCAAGGCTCCAGGACATTAGTCCCATGGAGTGCTGACACAAGGGGCTCACCACTAAAATAAACATAGCGGTGAAAATTATTGGGGAAAAAAGCCCAGCTATTTAAAATGTTTGGAAATTGTCGTAGGATCATACAGAGAATTAAAAATCTATATATTCAAGAAACTCTACTAAATTTCAATGAGAAGAACAAGAGAAAAACTCACAAAAAGGAAATTTCAGCAATATATCTTAAGAATATAGACACAGAAATCTTGGGGTGCCTAGTTGTCTCAGTCGGGTAAGTGTCTTGGTTTGGGCTCAGATCATTATCTCCTGGTTTGTGAACTTGAGACCAACATCAGGCTCCCCACAGCAGTGGAGCCTGCTTGGGATTCTTCTTCTGCCCCTCCTGGTTCAAAATAAATAAATAAACCAAAAAAAATCTTTAACAAAATACTAGCATGCCTATTCTAGTAGCATATTAGAAACATCATTTACCATGACCAAGTGGGATTTATTCCAGTAATCCAATGTTGGCTTAAGATCTAAAAATGAATCATATAATACACCATATCAATAGAATAACAAAAAGCACATAAATATCTCCATTGATAAATAAAAACTTTTGATAAAGTCCAACATGCCTTCTTAATAAAAACACTCAAGAAACTAGGAATAGAAGGGAATGTTCTCCTCCTGAGAAAGAAAATTTATGAAATCCCCACAAAATGTTTTCATCATAAGATCACGGACTATTACAAATATCTGTTCTCACTCTATTTAACGTCATACTGAGATTATAGGCAGGACACCTGCCCACACAAAATATTAAAATGAAAAATTAAAAGTATCAAAATTGGATGATCAGGAATGAAATAATTTATGTGTGACAAGATCTTAAACTAAATGAAAATATGGCATCAAAAACTGGGATGCAGCAACACTGTGTCTGTTTCAGCTTATTGTTAGTGATGCTGTTGGCTACAAATGCCTGAGGCACTTAATATGGGCCCATATTATCTGTGGTGAGACCCCATTAACCTTTCCCAGGCTGAAGCCCATATTGTAGCTGGATTGGCCCATGTGATGCGTCTTTTCATTACAGGACAAAACACTTCAGTAAGAAGCCACCGGGAACTTTGAAGAACAAGATTTATTACCTACAGCAAGGACATGGGTGGAGAGAGAGAGAGGAAGCACAGACCTGAGACACTGCCTTTATTAGTCTTTGAGAGTAGGGTACCTAGGGTTTCATGAGTTCACTTCTTCTTGGCAAACTTCAATTGTGACAGCAGGAATTAAGGTGAGGGGAGGGAGAATCGGAGTCACTCAAGTGGTCAGTTACTGAGGTCACCCAATGCACTTTATAGGAGAGGGCTGCCTGGTTCCCTATCTGGTTGTTTTGCTAGTTACTGTGTCATAAAGCTGGAAATATATTTATTCAAGATAGATGTCTTTGAAAGAAATGCCTCAGCAATCAAAAACTTAATGTCAGGCACTTACATTATAATTGAAAAGCTTAGTATCCAGCACTTGCACTATAAGCAGAAACAGCACTTAGAAGGAAATTTATAGCACTAAATGCATGTACTAGAAAAAGAGGGATCTCAAGTCAATTAACTAAGTCTGCAAATGGGGAAACTCAAAAAAGAATATCAAATTCAATCCCAAGAATGTAGAAGAAAATAAATAACAACAATTAAAGCAGAAATCAATGAAATTGAAAGCAGAAAATCAATAAAATTTAAGCTGGTTCTTCTAAAAGACCAATAAAATCAAAGACTCTATCCAGGCTAATTAAAAAAAAGGAAGAGAGAGGCCACAAATTTCCAGGATCCAAAATGAAATAAGTGACATTATTACAGGTCCCATGGAAATTAAAAGGATGGTGAAGATAACATGCAAAACTTTTTATCCACAGATTTGATCATCTAAATGAAATTGGCAATTCCTTCAAAATGCAATGCAAAACTCACACAAAAAGAAATAAACAATCTGAATAGGACCGTATCTATTAAAGAAATTGAATTAGTAATTAATAACTTTCCGGGAAAGAAAGCACCAGCCCCAGATAAGTTCTCTCATGAATTATACCAAACACTTAAAGAAAAAAAACATACCAATTACTTATAATAGTTTTCAAAAGAGGGAAGCAAAGAAAATACTTCCTAACTCATTCTATGAGGCTAACATTACCATAGTATCAAAACAAAACAAACAAAAAACGCATCACAAGAGAACTACAGACCAATATCTCCCATTAAAGTAGATGCAAAATCCTCCATGAAATATTAGCAAATCAAACCTTAAAAAAAGATACGAGGAATTGTATACCACAACCAAGTGGAATTCATCTCTGGATTATAAGGCTGGTTCAACATTTGAAAATCAATAAATGTAATCCATCACATCAATTGACTAAAATAGAAAAATCACTTGGTCATACCAATAGACACAGAAAAAGTATATGACGAATCCAATTCCTATTTATGATAAAAAAAACCTCAGTAAACTGGGAATAGAGAATTATTTTCTCAGCTTGATAGACCACAAAAAACTTACAACTAACATACTTAATAATGAGAAATGTGAAGCTCTCACTTACACAGAGGGTACAGGGCAATGATGTCCTCTCTTACCACTTCTTTTAAACATCATACTGGAAGTCCTTGCTAATACACTAAGGCAAGAAAAATAAAAGGAAGACATAAACAAAAACATGTTTTTGTTTGCAGATGACACAATCCTCTTTGTAGAAAATCTGAAAGAATCAACAAAAACTGCTGGAACTAGGAATGTAGAAAGTAAAGTTTATGCACAAATATCATTTGCTTTCATATACTAGCAATAAGAAAGTAAAATTTGAAATAGAAAACATAATGCCATTTACATTGGTGCCCAAGAAAGAAAATAGATCACCACAGGATGGGGGAAACTATTTGCAAATTCTGTATCTGATAAAAACGAAAGCAAAAACAAAACAAAAAAACTTGTATCTAGAATATATAAAGAATTTCTAAAAATTGATATAAGTAAAAAACAATCTAGAATAAGCAAAAACTCTGAATAAACATTTATTCAAAGAGGATGTACAAATGTCCAATAAACACATGAAAAGATGCTCAAAATCAGTAACTATTAGGGAAATTACATTGAAAAACACAAGGATAGCATTGTACATCTCACTAGGATGGCAATGATTTTTAAAAAATGAGACATACCAACTGTTGGAGAGGAAGTGGAGAAGAAATAGATCCTACTAATGAGTTTGAAGCTTATTCTGGGCATAATAAAAATGTGCTAAAACTGATTATTGTAATACTTGTACAACTTTGCGAATATTATAAACACCAAAGGATGGTATATTTTAAGTGGATAGATTGTACAGCATGTGAATTTTTTGTCAATAAAGCCATTTATACAAACATTAAAATATGTATTTACAGTAATTATTTTTTTAAGTGTATAAAACCAAGAGAAGATGGGCTAAGTTTGAATCCTCAATCTGTGAACTTCAGGCTGTATAATCTTCAATTTGACACAACTTTTTTTTTAATTGAGAGAGATTGAGAAAGACAACATACACGTGTAATCAGGGGAGTGGCAGGCAGAGGAGAGAGACAATCTTAAGTAGACTCTACCCCCACTGCTGGGCTCAATCTCACAAATGGTGAGATCATGTCCTGAGTTGAAACCAACAGTTGGACATTTAACTGACTGTGCCACCCAGGCCCCTTTGGTACTCCTCAGTCATCTCCTATATAAAAATGTTACATCATGAATCAGTTTTGGAGGGTGACATAGGTAATTTGTGGTGAAGCATTTCGATCAACTGCCATTTTCTGCATAAGTTCAAAGTAAATACTGTAAGCTTCATGGTCCATGTGGGTTTTGTCACAATAACTCAACTCTGTCTGATGCTGGGTACCAAAAGCAGATATAGGAAGTATGCACACAAATGGGCCATGGTGTGTTTCAATAAAACTTTACTGAGAAAATACGTTATGGTTGGGGTACCTGGGTGGCTCTATCAGTTGAGTGTTTGACTTTTGGTTTATGCTTAAATCATGACCTCATGGTTTGTGAGATTTAATCCCACATCTGGCTCTGCACTGAGAGTATGGAGCCTGCTTGGGATTCTCTGTCTCCTTCTCTCTCTGTCTCTCTCTCAAAAGAAGGAAGGAAGGAAAGAAGGAAGGAAGGAAGGATGGAAGGAAGGCAGGGAGGAAGGATGGATGGAAGGAAGGAAGAAAGAAAGAAAGTAAGAAAGAAAGAAAGTTGTTTAAAAAATAGAAATATAAGCAATGGACTGGATTTAGCCTAAAAGCAATAGCTTGCTCAAACTTAAAACATCCTCTAGCATTTGGTCAACACTTAACAGATTAGTTGCTACTTGCTATGTACTAGGGAAGCCAGATATAATCTCTGCTATTGTAGGGATCTTATTTTCCTCCCTTTATATTTCCCTTTACAATTTTGATAACATACTTGGCAGTGTACAAGTCTAGACAAACCTTCAGGTACTGGAGTAGGTACATGAAAAGGGGATTTGGTCATAGAAATGAGTAAGTCAAATGACTAGAGCTTATGCCAGAGACCAGAACAGGCACCAAATCTCCATAGTGACTAAACTACTCCTTAACCCTCCCCCCCCACTCTGCGATGCATTGGTTGGGTCTCAGAGCCTGAAAAATTTATGAAATGCTGGGACCATATCTGTGAGGAAGCTCAAACACTATTACGCATTAATGGATTATAGATTTCCATCTAAAAATTTTAAAAACAAACCCAACATTTGAAATCTCATATTTGAATGTCTAGAATATTGCTTCCAACTACATTAATTTTTTAGTTCAACTCTTTCTTTATAGAGTTAAATTACTTACTAGTCATCATCACTGATGTACTTCCAGAACTTTCTATTCCTCCTCAATCATGAAGTATTAACATATTGTATTTATTTTTAATCCTGACCTGAATTCTTTGCTGGTCTTATCTTCTCAGGGACCTGTGGGAAATTTCAGGTCATGAGACAGCAGGGAGGTACCTCAGGCTTAGCTTTCCAGTTGCCTTCCATCACTACTTGGCTACCATCACTCTCTTCTGATCTTGGTCCTGAACTATCTGCTGCCATATTTTCTTCGTGACAGTGGCTCTTTTAGACGTGAACAATACTTTTCATCTGGTGAGCTTTCTATACATGAGATGGTTGAGATAATGAATGGCTGTAGTCGGGTCCAAGTATCTGATTCTAATTCCAATCTCCTGAGAAGCACACTTTAGGTATTCAGAAAAGTAAAAATTAACAAAATCCTTTAATTTTGATTTTTTAATCTGCAAAATAAGATTCTTTTGTTATAACCCATATAAGTCTTTTGAGTTCAAAATCCAATGAATTGAAGACAAAATACATTTATATGCTGAAGTTTGCCACATACTTTAAATTTTCATATATCTCTGTAAGAATGGACTGTGCAAAAAATGAAAAAAAAAATGCAGACCAGGATAGCAAAGAATGTTGGCAAAGTTCCAATGTTCCTTGTCAAAGCCAGGCATCAGAGTTATAGAATTTTAGTTCCAGTAGGATCTTTATGTCCCTCAGGATTATCTAGAAGTTTGATATTGAAATCTTGGTCCCATGCTACCTAGAGTGTCCAATGACCATCTGAGTCACGTCAGGTGTTATGGGCTGAGCATTCATGTCCCAGTAAAATTCACATGTTGAAGCCCTAACCCATAATGTAATGTAAGGTGAGGCCTTCGGGAGGTAATTAGACTTAGAGTAGGTCATGAGAGTGGGACCCTTATAATGAAATTAGTGCTTTTACAAGAACATGAAGGGAAGAAGGAATATTTCTCTCCATGCACATGCACTGAGGAATTGCCAGGGGAGCACACAGCAAGAGAGCTCTCACCCGAACCTTGCTGGCCTCCTGATCTCAAACTTCCAGCACCCACCTTCCCCAGAACTGTGAGAAGGAAAACTGACCATTGAACAACACAGGCTTGAACTGCACCTGTCCACTTATACATAGGTCCACTTATGTTTATTGTTCTACAGTACAGTACTGTAAATGTTTTTTCTCCTCCTTATGATTTCCTTAATAACATTTTCTTTTCTCTAGCTTACTTTATCATAAGAATGCAGTATATGACACAGATACAAAATATGTGTTAACTGTTTATGTTGCCAGTAAAGTATCTGGTCAGTAGTGAGCTATTAGTAGTTGAGCTTTTAGAGACTCAAAAGTTACATGTGGATTTTTGACTGTGTGGGGCTCTGGCACACAAAACCCTGCATTCTTCAAAGGTAAACTGTGAATGTCTATTGTTTAAGGCATCCAGTTAATGGTATTTTGTTGTAGCAGCTCGAGCTAACATAGGCAAAGACGTTTTGAGAAGAAAAATTAGGCTGATGCATCCTGAGTCAGAACATTGCTCCCTTTCAGCATAGTGTTCTCTTTGAGTCATGATGCAGCACTCGTGTTCCATAATGTATACAAGAAGAGGTGCAGTGCTGTCTATTCTGACAGCACATTTTTATTGCTCATTTCCCTACTGCCATCTACAGTTCCTGAGGTAGGTAAGGCCAGCAGGTGCCAGAGAGTATTCTTATGCTCCTGTATTTTAATCTACTCATGTATATCAGAAATTGTTATAAATGTAGAGCTCAGTAAGAAATGAGGGAAACCAAAGACTTTCAAAAAGAGCTAATGCAAGAACAATGTGAATATTTTGGATTGAAGCTGAACTTTAGGGGCACCTGGGTGGCTCAGTTGGTTAAGCATCCAGCTTCCAGCTTTGGCTCAGGTCATGATCTCATGGTTCATGGGTTCGAGCCCCGCGTTGGGCTCTATGCTGACAGCTCAGAGCCTGGAGCCTGCTTCGGTTTCTGTGTCTTCTTCTCTCTCTCTGATTCTCCCCTATTTGTGCTGTCTCTCTCTGTATCTCATAAATAAATAAAAGACATTTTTTAAAAAGCTGGTCTTTATGGGCTGTATGTATGTACCCCTTCCCCGAAACTATATGTTGACATTTTAGCCCTTAAGGTGATGGTACTGGAAGGTGGGGTCCTGAGGGGTAATCAGGTCATGAGGATGGATCCCTCATGAATGAGATTAATGCCCTTAAAAGGAGACCCTAGCCCTGAATAGTCAGAGTGATGAGAAAGAATGAATACATTAATTAATTAAAAAAAAAACAAATATATATAAGACCTGAAAGCATGAAACTGACAAGAAAACTTGGGATCAAATTTCCTTGACAAGTGTCTTACTAATGACTCCTTTTGGATATGATGCCTCAAGCCCAAGCAGCACAATGAAAAATAAACACCTGGAACTATGTCAAACCAAAAAAGCTTTTTCACAGCAAAAGAAACCATCAACAAAGTGAAAAGACCATCTATGGAATGGGAAAAGTGATTTGCAAACCCTATATCTCATTAAAGGTTGATATTGAAAATGTATAAAGAATACCTACAACTCAATAGCAAAAAATACATAAATTAAAATAAAAAAACAGCCCAATTAGAAAATGGGCAAAAGACCCAAATAGACATTTCTCAAAAAAGATATATGAAAGGCCAACAAGTACAACAAAAGATCTCAACATCCAGGAAATGCCAATCAAAACCATGCTGAGATACTACCTCCTAACTGTTGGAATGGCTCTCATCAAAAAGACAGAAGATAGTTAAAGTTGGAACGGAGGTGAGAAAAGGGAACACTTTGGCACTGCTGGAGGAATTGCAAATTGGTACAGCCACTATGGAAAACAGTATAAGGGATGCTCAAAAAAATAAAATAAAAATAGAATTACCCTATGATCCAGCAGGTCCACTACTCAGAATATACCCAAAGGTAAGGAAAATATTGACTAAAAAAGATATCTGTGCTTTTGTAGTCTAGCAACATTATTTACAGTAACCAAGACACACACACACAAAAAAAACCTGAGTGCCCATCAATGGATGGATAAAGAATTTGTGGGATGAAATATATATTTAATAATAAATATACAATAAATAGATAATAAATACATATGTATATATTTGTGTGATTAAATATATATATATTCGTGTGTGTGTGTGTGTGTGTGTGTGTGTTTGTATAAATCTCTAGGTTTAAATTGCCATTTTCTGTGCAGTCTTTGAACTCTTCAACATTTGTGCCATAATTATTACATTGTGTCTAGCCTGTATTCCCTTTCTCAGTATTTCTGGACAAAAGTCTATTCATTCAAATATGTATTGATTTTTAAAAGCACACTTAAAATAGCATCTCATAGGCAAAAAAAAATAAATAAAATCATGTGCTTTGGAGTCAGAGAGGGTTTAAGTTTGACACTTACTAGCCGTGAAATGTTGAGTTTGATTTAGTTCAATGTCTAATCACTTAGACTTAGAGAGGTGTAAGCCTTTCAGCCCACCAAGACTTAGGTCTACTTGTTCCCTCTTTTCTCCATATAAACTCTTCCTGAGGTGACTGCACCCTGGCCCGTGGTTTCAGGTAGTATTAATAAGCTGAAAACCCAAATTGTATCTGCCAAACAAACAGCTTGAATTTCAAACATATATACCCAGCTCTCTACTGGGTATATATGTCACATGGGACAATTTAAATCTCTTGTACCATAATATTTTTAAAAAGAAAGCAAACAAAAAATTCTTATGTCCACAGATTTTATCAGTTAATGAAATTCTCACAAATCCAATTGTTTAAGCAGAAAATCCTTGATGTATCCCTTCCTCATCCTCCTCAATCCAGTCTAACACCAATTCTGTTTCTGGAAACTACTGAGTCTCAGACTCATCTCTGATTCCTCTATTTTAGTCCAAATTGACACCATCTCTTTCCTGGGCTACCTTAGGAATTTTTACTCTTGCCCTCTATTGTCCATCTTTTTTTTTTAATTTTTATTTATTTTTGAGAGAGAGAGAGAGAGAGAGAGAGAGACAGCATGAACAGGGGAGGGTCAAAGAAGAGGGAGACACAGAATCTGAAAACAGGCTCCAGGCTCTGAGCTGTCAGCACAGAGCCTGACACGCGGCTCAAACCCACAAACCTCGAGATCATTACCTGAGCCAAAGCCGGACGATCAACTGACTCAGCCCCTCAGGCACCCCTCTGTTGTCCATTTTCTACAGCATAATAGCCAAAGTAAATTTTAAAAAGAATTAAGTAACCACTGTGCTTCAGACCTTTCAATCCCTCCCCACACGCTTAGAAGGAAATAGAAATTCTTGGCTGTCACTTACCAAGTTTTGCAGGATCTGGCCCCCGCCCACTACCTGTCTAACTCTCTGCCCTGCTCCCCTTTCCACTGGCTTCCGCTAGTTTCATGATGTTGTTTCTCACCTCCTGTGCCTTGCTCTCTGCTCCTGCTTCTCCCTCTGGAATGTTCTTCCACAGAGTCTCCTCATTGCTGGCTTATGTATAGCCTTCGGTGCTTAACACAGTTCAGTTATCTGCCTACTGACATGGCTAATGATTTATAATCCGTTTGCACCACCAGAATAATGGGAGATTGAGAATAGAGACCATCCATCTTCAGATACATCCCAAGCCCCAAGATTAGTGCTTGCCAAACAGCAGATCCCGAGATCCCATATCCCGGTAGATCCCAAATAAGTATTTGACTAAAGTGGATGTATAAATTTCAGTTTTGCCTCTGTCAGCAAGGATAATAGTAATGCCTTCCTCAATATGCATTGTGAGTTAAGTGAGATAATGTTGCATATTAAACTACTTTAAGGTCTATATCATCTTTTCCCTCCTTAGTGTTTAACATAGTTTCTGGGACAAAGTGACTGCTAAATATAATCTGGATACATCTAAAAAAATATTAGAAATGGATTGTACTTTGTGTCTAAAATTATACCGCATGTCTGAACATGACATGTGAAGTCCAAGTCTCTATAGACTTGTTATCATATTTAAAAGATTTCTAATTTTAGCTATATTTCTAAATGGCATCATTTGTGTTGGCTTTAATTTCAAAACCCAAAGCTCACAATAAGCAGAGAAAGAATTTAATTAAGCACAGCTCCTAGTGCAAATATTTAATCCCGTTCTCATCTCTGTGCCATTAATAGGGCAATCACCTGGAAGTGGGGGCTTGTTCATCAGCACATGCAATAATAATTGTGATAAGATGCAGAAAAGAGTTAGAGATTTTGGATCTGTGTTCACATCCAGTAGCTATAGCTCATTAGAAAAAAAATGTCTTCACTCTGCTAGGATCAACAATTCTCAGAAACAGACTACACACGCAGGGCCCTGTTCTCTTATATGTAAAAACAATTAACGGATCATAAAATTAAGGGCCCTGAATTCATGAATAAATAAAGTTGAAAAGCACTAGACACTTTATGTACATGACGTTAATTACTCATTCTTCATAATTATCCAGAGAATTAAACTAATTTAGCAATGATAGTAATTCTTAGCACTACATAGTATTTTTCTGTTTTTTTTCCAGTGTATTAATTATATCATAGGGATAATCTCATCTGATACAATGGAGTAGACAGAGCAGTTGTTATTTAAGTGTTCTAAACAGAAACAATGTGAAGTCTACCTACAGAGACGAAAATAATCAGTTATGATGTGTGCGTTGCCCTGTATTACATTTTTACTCTTCAAGCCTCCTTTTGACACTTAAGTTGGCTTTAGTGTCGCTTTGTACATGTAAGACTCAGAGCTTTCAAAATCCCAGACATTAGCCTCTACTACAAAGCTGTCATATCAAGACAGTATGGTATTGGCACAAAAACAGACAAATGGACCAATGGAGTAGAATAGAGAATCCAGAACTGGACCCACAAGTATATGGCCATTAATCTTTAACAAAGCAGGAAAGAGTATCCAATAGAAAAAAGACCGCCTCTTCAACAGGTGGTGTTGGGAGAGCTGGACAGCAACATGTAGAAAAATGAAATTAGACCATTTTCTTACACCATTGACAAAAATAAACTCAAAATAGATAAAGGATCTGAATGTGAGACAGGAAACCATCAAAACCCTGGAGGAGAAAGCAGAAAACAGCCTCCTTGACCTCAACCACAGCAATTTCTTCCTCTACACATCCCCAGAGGCAAGGGAATAAAAAACAAAAATGAACTACTGGGACCTCATCAAGATAAAAAGCTTCTGCAAGGCAAAGGAAACAATCAAAAAAAACTAACAAGCAACTGACAGAATGGGAAACGATAGTGGCAAATGGCATATCAGATAAAGGGCTAGTATCCAAAATATACAAGGAGCTCAACAAACTCCATACACAAAAAATGAATAATCCAGTGAAGAAAGAGGCAGAAGACCTGAATAGACACTTCTCCAAAGAGGACATCCAGATGGCCAACAGCACATAAAATGATGCTCAGCATCACTCATCATCTGGGAAATACAAATCAAAACCACACTGAGATATCACCTCACACCGGTCAGAGTCGCTCAAATGAACAAATCAAGAGAAGATAGATGCTGGCGAGGGTGTGGAGAGACGGGCACCCTCCTACACTGTTGGTGGGAATGTAAACTGGGCAGCTGCTCTGAAAAACAGTGTGGAGGCTCCTCAAAAAACTATCGATAGAACTCCCCTACGACCCAGCAATAGTACTGCTAGGGATTTACCCAAAGGATACAGAAGTGCTAATGCATAAGAGCACATGTACCCCAATGTTCATAGTGGCACTTTCTACAATAGCCAAATCATGGAAGGAGCCTAAATGTCCATCACCTGACGAATGGATCAAGAAGATGTGGTATATATACACAATGGAGTATTACATGACAATGAGGAAAAATGAAATATGGCCATTTGTAGGAAAGTGGATGGACCTCGAGGGTGTCATGCTAAGTGAAATAAATCAGGCAGAGAAGGATAGATACCATATGTTTGCACTCATAGGTCTAACAGGAGAAACCTAACAGAGGACCATAGGGAGAGGAAGGGGGAAAGAGAGCTGGGGAGAGTGAGGGACACAAACCATGAGAGACTATTGAATACTGAAAATGAACCACGAACTGAAGTGGGAGGGGGAGGGAGGGAAGCAGGTGATGGTGGGGAGAAGCACTGGGTGTTATATGGAAACCAATTTGAAAATAAACTATTAAAAAAATGGCTCAGAGCTTTTAGATGATGCTGGAATCCAGCTCCAGCAGGTCCAGGGGTCCCTGAAAGGATGGACGGTGGTGGCGAAAAAGAGTGAGATTGCCTAAAGTTTTTTTCTTGATCACCAGGCAGGCATCTCTGCTCTGTCTGTTTTGGTGTCTTTCTTTATTGGCCAAGCAATAACTTAAATCAGAAAACAGAATTTTTATGGTGGCTAATTCCTTGTCATAAGATGCTTTGATCATCAAAAGTATACAGAAACAAATTTTACAGAAGTATTTTTGTAGAACCATTCCAATTTATTCTTGGCATCAGTCCCCATGATTAAGAAAGTAACAAACCTATCTTATTTTGCATGGGTTGTTTATTTTGCCAATAATTATGACTTTGTTTTTAATTAACAAGTTATAACCAAGTCATGTAATGCACTTACAGTGAGGTTGAGTAAATTCTATAACCAAGAGGATAACAGAATGTTTTTAGTAAAAAACAGGATAATATGCATATTATTTATTTTATTTAGCTCATTTACCACAAGAGAAAGAATGTTTGTTAACAAGTTGCTTCAGAAAGCCTTTTCTTTGATGTAAGCACAATGGGGGCCCTGTGTGTGTTGACCTTGCACCTGGTTTCTAGTTTCTCATCCATCCTTATAACTGAAGTCAGTACAAGGGAGGGTATTTGTGGCTCCAATTAGCAAAGGTATATGTAACAACTTATGTCCGGTCCTTGTCTGTTTTTTTATCTCTAAGTTAGGCTCTTCTTCTCTGGGCCAGAGTTAATTGTAACTCTTGTGTTCTTAGCCCCCCTTATTATTTATGTCTTGGGTCTGCAAGGCTCAATAGAAAAGCCTTTTGGCAAACATCTGCAATGCTTTGATTTAAAATCTCTTACGCAGGGGCAGGAATATGCTTTTTCTTATGGGGTAACTGTGTGGGGAATATCGATCTGATTTGAAACATTGTGAGGCCTAATCAATAACAGTGGTCCCATTTGCAGTATGAGCCAATAAAAGAAGGAGATACCAGTGTCGCTTCATGGCAGGAGCTGTGCTAACATCTGCCATTTCTTCACTGTGACTGTGTCATCCAGCAAAGCCGATGCAGCTGCCAGCAAGATGACTCATTTAGACTATCACAGTTTATTAAGAGGCCAGGCTGGGGTCAGCTGATGTGGAAGGTAGGAAGTCCCAGTAAAACCTTGGATTGAGAGTGACTTGTTCTACGAGTGTTCTGCAAGATGAGCACATGTTCCTAATACATATTGACTTGATAAGCAAGCGATGTCTTGCGATATGAGTAGTATGTGATGCCGAATGTCACATGATCACAACTGAGCCAATGGCTCTTGAAATTCGCTTTGATACCAGAAGTGTCTTTGGATGACAAGCATGTTTCCAGAATGAATTAGGCTCACGAAGCAAGGCTTTACTGTATAAGAGTAGAGCATTTTGCTGTACTGCTTCTATCCAGAGTCTCATAACAGCCTCCCCAGTACCCTGCATCCTGTGGGATCCATCCTACACTGCCAGAGAAAGGTTAGTACTAATCGTAGTATTTCACAGATAAGAAAGATTAAAGCACAGGAAGGCCCAGTTGTTTGCCTGACATCACAGGCTGACATCGCAGAAAAAAACAGTTATCAGATGGGGATCCCGGTGGGGGCTCCACACCCCCAGTTCCTGGTGCTAGCTCAGGTTGGTGAGGGTAATAGAGCAAACCCTTCAGATAGGATGGTCTTTGTCCAAGTTGTGTGATTTCATGCCACTTCCTTAATCTCTCTGAGCTGCTTTCCTTACCTAAAAAAATGAAAGAACCATAACAGCAAACCTCCTCCTAAGGGTCATTTGAGAGGATTAAGTGAGACACTGTACATAATGCCAGTGCCATGGGAGTAACTGGAACACCACAAGCCAGCCTTCTGTGCTTCTCCATGAATTTCCCAGGGCCATAGAGTAAGAGTATACCCCCAATAAAGAACCTTCTGGCTTCAAGCTTACCACTTTTTCACCAAGCATGAAATTGCCTTATTTATTAGTTGGGCTCGTTCGGTCCTACTTTTCTGCCCTGGCACAGAACTGCTCTTGCACCACGGGAAACACCATCAGAAACAATAGAAGTCATTTTTGACTTGCCATAGGCCCCCGAGCAGTTGTGGTGGCCCCGGAAGTCTCCTGAGACACAGACAGAAGCAAAGCTGAGGAACCGAGTCAGTGCATGGAGAAGATGGCCCAGGCCCAGAATTAGAACAGTCAAGTGCATCCCTTTGTGAAGCAGTTTGTCATGACATGAGATAGGGGAGCAGTTTGGCAAATGCTTCCTAACAGTGTCATGTTATTTTGAACCTCTGCTCCAGTTAGTCTGTGCGGAGGAGACTGTGAAGACACGTTTGTTCACCTGACAGCCTTTCTCATCGTCTTCAGACAATGCCAAAGCCTTTGAGGTGGGTCATTCAGGCACCAACATAAAAATAAAGCTGAAGGAGCTGCTGGTGACCCAGACTGCAGGGACAAACGGAGCATGTCAGCAGTCTGGGGAGGGGAAGAAGAGTCAAAAGAGGGTCCTGGGACCTAGCTGTCCTCTGACCCTTCATTTCCTGATTCTTCTTCTGGTCATCATCCTAGTCTAGACCACCGTGACCTCATGCTGGACCGCAGCAGCCTCCCTCTTGGGCTCCTCACTGCTTGGTTTGCTGCTCTCATTGTAATGAGTCACCTTTAAAAGACACAAATCACATGAGGCTGCTACCTTGACCTTCCCTATTTAAAGCCCATAAATTGTAGGATGAATACCTAAACATGGCCAAGAAGACCCAGAATGGCTGACCAATGCTTCCTGTCTCATCTGGTCCTTTGTGTTCCAGATGATGGCGCCATTCATTCTGTCCTTTGGAAGTCTCAACTCCCTCTTGGCACAGGACATTGATATGTGCCATTTGCCTTGTCTGAAAAGCTTACCGTCCTTGCTTTCCATCCATGTTTAGTCCTCTTCAGGATCCCTTCTCAAAGAATAACAGGCCACTGCTTTGGAAAAGTCTCTCTTTGGAAATTTCCCTGGAGTCTGGCAATGTCATGTGTAATCACAGTCTCTATGGTTTCTAGCATGAGCACTCAGAATGATGGTGTACAATGCAGAGTCTAAATGAAAAGGAAAACCCCAAACAAACAGCTTGAAATCCTTCAGGTTTCATAGAAAAGAATATAAAGCTCCCCAGATTATGAACTGAGTCCCTAAAACATTCAGAAATACCTGCAGAGACAGCTAAAGAGACATAGTGTCTCCCAATAATCCAGAGCCAGGAAAACATGGAGAAAGGAGGGAAAACTAACCATTTATGGAATGTGCCAGGCAGTTTTCTGTCCACTGATTTTCCAACCTCACTATATCACTTGCAAGTGATATACTATCTTCAGTTTCCAGATTAGGATATTAGGGTTCAGCAAACTTATGTGACCTGGCTGACAGAAGTCAGAACTACTGGTTAATGACTGCTTTGTGCCGTGCTTGACACGCTACTAGATCTTACTGAACTTTGACAACACACTTTTGGATGGTTATAAAGCAACCAGGGAGAAATACTAACTATGGAATTTTATAAAATAATAGAAAATCAATGAATATTGTGAAGGGAAAACACAGCATCACCATATTAACAGTGTCTCAAAATACTCCATTCCTTTCCCCCAAAATTAATGATACCTCTTTCCAGTAAAGCCTTTGGAGTACTCAAATGTACCAACAAATAATATCTGCTAGTGTTCCTGTAATTATTATTAAATATTGATCACACATCATGCTTTCATACAGTAAATTGTTATTTCAAAGATTCTTCAGAGTTAAGAATCACTATGCTGCTGTTCTATGAGAGGAAATGCAGGTGCGGAGAGCACGAGCTTGCAAAGAAATACTGTGGTATGGATCTGGTGTCGAGAGGTGCTTTTTACACCTGCTCAAATCAGATCAAAGGGGTAATGAAAGGAGCAGGAGATTAGATGAGGTGGACAGAAAGATTGTAGAATGGGGAATCTTTTTCAATGGGCAGGATTCAAGCGGGAATCAACCATTGAGTCCTCAGCAGAGTCATTGTTGAAGAGATATTAGTCTCCATCATTCATCTTCTTACCTTCTTCTCAGTGAGGGGGAGCTGTGGCTTTCCCACCTTATATGCATGAGGACTTAATTATTGCCAATGTTTTCTGTCTGTAATAATGTGCAAATCAAAGGAAACTGATGATGTATTTGTTTTCCTCAACAAGCCCTTTCCTGTTCCCTGGTATTCACCCTCCTGGGGGATAATGTCCTTTGTGTGGGCTTCAATCTCTTTATGTATTAAAATGAAATGGTAGTGCCTGTGCAATTACTACAGGGGTCATATGTGACAAATGTTTAAAAGAGTTTGCTAATACCAGGCATTTGTCTAAGCACGTTAGACCAACCTTCTACAGCTGAGGCAAAGCGAAGTTAAATAAGTTCTTTAGAGACAAATAGCTAGCAAGCCCAAGCTGATACTCAAAATCTTATAGAAGTTTGGCTGTGATGTTCTTGCTCTTCACTTCTTAGCAATGCTTCCTCTTTGAAAACAGAGGTAACACGTGTAAAGGGTTCTCACACAGAAGCACGTTGTAAGAGGTACAATGTGACCGCCATGGTTTTCTCTATGGGTGAGTATCCCCACTTTTTATAGATCTTTAGTTTTGGTCATCTTTGCCTTTTGATATTGGGCACTTTATTTATTTTCAAATGTTTATTTATTTTGAAAGAGAGCAGGTCTAAGAAGGGGGAGGGGCAGAATAAGAGAGAGAGAGAAAGAGAGAGAACCCCAAGCAGTCTCCATTCTATCATTCTATTAGCACAGAGCCAGATGCTGGTCTTGATCTCCCAAACTATCAGATCATGACCTGAGCCTAAATTAAGAGTCATATATTTAACCAACAGAGCCACCCAGGTGCCCGTGATCTTGAATATTTTAAATCACTTGCTTCCTTTAACCACCATAATTTTAAATTTAAGTATTCTTATCTGTAAAACAGAATTAATAATATTGACTGTAACAACACAAGGATTGCTGATAATCAATTAAGATTTTTTTGGGGTTAAAATACTTTGGATAAATAGTAGTATAATAAACATCAATTATTCCTTGTTTGAAAATAATTCAGTTCAAATCCTAATTGCTCTTCTTTTCATCATGAAGTTCAGATCAAGTCATCCCAATTTTTTCCCCAAAGACCTTCCATTTCTTTAATACAAGCACTGTAACATCCCATGCCTGTCATTCATGGCCTGATTTCAACATGCTTTTCACCTTCATGCTTATTCCTTTTGCTCATCCGCTGGATTTTAATCTCACATGAATCCCAATGTATTATTTGTACATTCCCTCTTCCTTGCCTTTGTTCATATTTTTTTTTCCTCCAACTGGACTGACTTTCTCTTTGTTCCTCACTTATCCAAATCAAATGCAGTTTACCAATAAATACATGGATTCTGGTGTCTGTCAGGTTCAAATTCCTGCTCTGTTGCTCATTAGTGGTGTGATCTTGTATATATCATCTTTGAGCCTCTGTCCTACTGTGGTCTTATATTTGTGTCCCCCAAAACATGTACGTTGCAATTCTGATGCCATTTATTATGGTGTTAAGATGTGAGACCTTTGGAAGATGATTTGATCATAAGGTGGCACCTTCATGAATGGAATTAATAGCCTTATAAAAGAGATATGGGGGATGTGGATGGTTCAGTGTGCTGACAGCACAGAACCTGCTTTGAATTCTCTCTCTCCTTCGCTCTCTGCCCCTCGCCAACTCCCTCTCTCTTTCTCTCTACTTCTCAAAATAAATAAAATTAAAGAGTGTGTGTGTGTGTGTGTGTGTGTGTGTGAGAGAGAGAGAGAGAGAGAAGAGAGAGAGAGAGAGAGAGAAAGAGAGATCCTACAGAGCTAACCTTGCCCCTTTCATCGTGTGAGGATGCAAAAAATCTATGACGTGGAAAATAAACTTCCCTGACCATATTTCTACCTTGATCTCAGAATTCTACACCACTTCTCTGAACTGGAAATAAGTGTTTATTATTTATAAGTTACCCAGTCTTTGTTATTTGGTTATAGTAGCCCAAAGGGACTAAGATGTGTCCACTCATTTATAAAATGAGTATCTATTTACAGGGCTATTATAACTATGAAATAAGACTACTTATATAACAGACTTAGAAAATCATTTCACACATAGTAAATACTATACAGTTATCTATAACAATAGTAATGATTTAAAAATCCTGATTGCAGAACCAACTTTTTCTCAATAAACCAGGGTATGTAGCCACTCAAGAAAGATTGCTCCCTCTTATGAAATTCCATAGAACTTTCTCTCTGATTTTTTCTTGACACTGAGAATTCTTCACTAGTATTGCAGATATATTCATAGTCAGTAAATTATAGTCAGTCAGTCAGCAATAATCATTTATAGGACAACTACCATACACTTGATAGTCTGGACAATGAAGATTTTGCAGAGAATAAGGTGGGCAAAATCTCTCCCGATAACTTAAAATGTGTACTATGGGAAAGCCTCAAAAGGAAGAAAATGTAGCTAATGTAAATAAAGAGGAGCATTTAGCTATAAGAAAATCTGTGAGAACATACAATGAACACAGGGAGATACTAAGTGCAAATGCTCTGAATCAAGACATAGCTTGGGCTATCTGAGAGATGGATAAAGGCCTAGTGTGGCAGAATGCAGTGAGAAAGTTGGAGCTTAATGGAGGTTCAGCTACAAAAGACAGAAAGAGGTGAGATCATACACAGCATTCCTGGACATGGGGTGACTTTGGGCTTTACTCCAATGGGAAGCCATTAAAGTGTTCTCTATGGGAGAGAAAGATAGTTAGATTTACAGCGTGATAAAGTCATTCTGGCTACTGGGTGCAGAATGGCTTAGACAATCTGAGCAAGCATGTACAGGCTGCTGGAATGCCTCAGATGAGGGATGACTATGGCTTTTCCTAAGGTGTTAATTCTAGATTTGAGAAACACATGGTTTTCTATTTCTTCTATCAGATTGTAATTCAATATTTGTTACTCTATCTGCCTCCAAGGGCCTAGCACACAACTTTGCACATAGTAGGTGCAAATATTTTCTCATAAAGAAAGTAATGTATACTGAGGAAGTTAAAACTGGAAAATACAGGTGAAAACAAGCAAGACACCTGCTCTATCTCAAGATCAAAATATTCAAGAGACAGAAGGAAAAACAAGCCACTCAGTAACTCTTAACTGCTTCTATTTTTATCATTGCAAAAATTTATGCACATCAAACATAAAATACGCTTGTCAGCAAATCTATCACATTTTCAACTTTTTCACAGAGCAGCTGATGTGTAAAGCAGTTGGTCCTGTGCCACAAAGACTTTTAAATGACTGACTTTTGGCAAAGGCCAGGAAAATAATCACATGAACCCTGCTGTCTTCCAAAGATCAAGTCTGCTTCATGCCAGCTTGGAGAGAAAATTAAATGTATAGCCAGAGATTCAATATTCTCTAGGAAGTCTAAATTTAGGTAGAAAATATCCTGGGGTGAAGATACAGAAACCCACAATTCAACTCATTATATTTCCCCCCAAAGGGCTCCTCCTTTTGTGTTCCTTGTTGCGTGGTGGCTAAAAACACAGTTTGGGAACCAGAGACCTGAATGCCACTTATTATCTATTTGACCTTGGCCAAGTTAATTGGCTTCTCTGAGCCTCAGGTTTATAATGCATAAAATTGATAAAATATTTATTGTAATGATAATAACTAGCACTTATTTCATGTATACCCTGTTTCAGAGATCATCCTAACCCTTTACATGTGTTAACTCCTTTATAGTTATAACAATCTTGTGAATCAGTACTATAACCATGCCCCCATATCACAAGTGGGAAAACCTGGTACCGAGGCAAAGAGTGAGGGGTTTGTCCTTGTCCCAGGCATCACACCTAGTAAATGGTAGAACTGAGACTCAAAGCCTTTATTTATGGTTTGAGATTTTAAGATTTTCTCTGTTGACTAACCACCATCTTTGGCTGCTATGATGTACTATTACAGAAGTTTGCAGAGTTCCAAGTTTTTGAAAGGATTCAATGAGATGAGACATGTATAGTAATCAGAACTGTGCCTGGTGCAAAATTAGCATTGAATAGCTGTTAGCTTTTAATAGGTAAAGAAGTGTAATTAACATGTATGTAGTCATGCAAAGCCTGGTATATATAATACATATATAATTATATATATTTTTAAACAAACATTTATTCAACATTTAATATATGCCAGGCATTGTTTTGAAGGCATTGATATGTCACTGAACAAAATACATAGTGATGGCTGCCCTTGCATGGGTGAATATTTTAAGAAAGGAATAAATAATAATCATAATAAATAAGCAAATTGTATGTTAGGATGTGAAAAGGACTATAGGGAAAACAAACAAACAAGGCAAATTGATAAGGGCAATCTTGGATGCCATGTTGGCATAGTTTGAAAGTGCATATGGGTAGTTGAGGTCAACCTCAGTGAGCAGGTATGATTTGAGCAGAGTCTTGACACAGGTGAGAAGGTTAGCCATTTGGATTCCTGTGGAAAGAGTGCCCTAAGCAAGAGGGATCAACTAGGACCCAAGCATTCAGCAGGATTTGGGAGAAAAGAGAGAACCTAGGTGTCCGGAACCCATTGAGCCAAGCAGAGGCCATGCAAGTGAGGGTAATGCACATGGGCTATTACCGTTAGGAAAATGGAAGCCATTGCAGAGTTTGTTTGAGAAAAGATATGGCCCAATCTTAGGTAGTGTTTGAAGCCTCTGGAAGTCTTGTGAGAGTACAAGGTTGGGGGAGAGGGGAAGGAGGAGAGAGAGCTGTGCGATGGTCCCAGGAGCCAAGAGAGAAAAACCCGGGCAACTTAGGCCAGGCTCAGGTAGACAGGAGGGAGCAGTGGTGGGAGTTGGGCTGGGCAGTATTTACTTAATGTGGAACCACCAGGAGTACCTGGAGAATTGGATCCGGGATGGGAGTCAGTGCTGATACTAAGGGTTTGGTCTGAGGAGAGGGACTGTCCTCAGTTGAGATGCTGTGGTGATGAGTGGATTAGATTCGAGGGACCCCTTCTCATTCCACACCATATCCAATCATCCATATCCATAACAGCAAGAAAACTCACAGTTACAACCAAACTGATAATAACATCTAACATTTACTCCAGGCATACTGTGTTTCTTTTCTCTGTGGAACACTTGACCTGAATGACCCCATTTAATGCTGATAGTAAGTCACGTGGTTTTTACTATCTACATGTTTACAGATAAAGGAAACTAAGGCCTGGGAGATAAAGTAATTTAATCAAGGCAACACAGACATTTTATAACAAAGCCAGGCTATAACACCAAACACTGGAACTGCACAGTCTTGAAGTCTTAACAAATATGAGAAGCAAATAGGCATATTTAATTCTCGTAGGTCTCTAAATGCCTCTGGTGAGTGTTAGGTCACACCACTTCATCATTCTGTGGCACAGCTAACAGGGTAGCCTCATATCTGATACACCTTCCTCTAATCTGCCATCTCCCATAAAACCAGAGCAGAGATCTTTATAAAAATTTCCAAATTAATTACATCATTCTTTTGCCCAAAGCCTCCACTACTTCCACATTATCTGCAGAATAAAACACAACTGCCTTACCAATTTCCTCAGACCCCATGGCTGACACAGCTGGTTGTTCTTCCAAAACCAGCCATGCCATTGCTGCTGATGGTCCCTTTACTCTGGCGATGTGCCCAGGCCCAGGGAGGGAAGCTTCTGTCAGCCAAGGATTGTTGTGGTAGTTGCATCATTAGTTAGTTATCTGACTAGTCTAGAGGTGAGCATGAGAAACAAGGGCAGGGTGATCTGATAAAATATCCAGGCCCCAGTTAAAGTCTCATTTCAGATGAATAACAAACTACTGTATTTACTATCAGTATGTCCTGAATATTCTATTCAACATTATTCATTGTTTACCAGAAATTAGTATTTACCTGAGCTTCTTGAATTTTTATTTCTAAATTAGGTAACCATAAACAAAAGGAGAAAATTACTGGAAGTTTACAGATACATTTTATCTCCTTACAAAAGAGAGAGCTTGAAGAGAAGGCCCTTTGGCTCCCCCTCTTGCCCTCCAAGGATGAGATGCGGTTCCGGAGCACTCTCATGGTGTTTGTTGCTTTGGCAGCCATCTTGTAATCATGAGGGAAAAGCCAAGAGAATGGTACATATGCAAGCCTAGTGTCCTAATGTCTTTGAGCTACTGAGCTGGATCTGGAATGCCTTATTTCCAGACAGTAATTAGAAGCCTGCATTACTTCAGGCCCCATTAGGGTGGCTGTCTTGTACTCACCGCTGGTGGCTTCTTAAATCCTGAAGGTGGTTTATGATCTCATGTCTATTTATCTTCTACTCCCATTTTGACTGTTGCCAACTATGGGAGTGTACCTTCCAGTCCTTTCAAATTATCTGTAACCCTAACCACATAATGTTCACTCACCTGGATTTTTACAAAAAATAGTATATGTTTTACTGCCCTAACATAGAGCTTGATCTCTCTGATCATCTGTTACCTGTCACATACTCTGTAAAATTATTATCTAAGAGTCACTTTTTATTGATGCAATTATTTATTCACTAACTCATTGCCTCATTCGACACACATTTAGTGAACATGTACAATGGTTCCATCACTTCATGAGATGCTAAGAATAAACCGTAAACAGTACAAATACTGCTACTGTCTTCAGCAAATTCATATTCTGGTGAAGCACCCAGACTTCAAGGGAATAATTACATCATGGGTTTATTTAAGTTCAATGGTGAAAAGTGTTAAAACAGAAAACATATAGGATATAAGGAAAAAAAATCAGGGTTAACTTAATACAAAAGACATTGAAGGGAGGTGTCAAATAAAGTTTCTCTGAGGAAGAGCACTTATGCTCCTATGTTAAGAGAGATCATGGGATGTCTGTGTGGCTCCCTCAGTGTCCAACTTCAGCTCAGGTCATGATCTTACAATTCATGGGTTCAAGCCCTGCGTCAGAGCTCTGTGCTGACAGCTCAAGCCTGAAGCCTGCTTCAGATTCTGTGTGTCTCTCTCTTCCTGCTCCTTCCCTCCTCTCTCTCTCTCTCTCTCTCTCTCTCAATTTAAAAATTAAAAAAAAAAGGAAGATTAGGATTTGGTCCAAGACAGAGGACAGAGTTGAAGAGAGAGAATTCTAGAGAAAGGGAATATTGTGCACAAAGGATTTGGAGGAGGAAGAGGTAGTTTCTTTGGACGGATGAAGAGCAAAGGCCAGGGAGTCAGGAACACAGTAAGAAAGGAGACGTGCTGTGGTTTGTAGAATAATGCCCTCCTGCTCCAAGATGCCCATGTTCCTGGCAAAATGAACTTAACAGATGTAGTTAAGTGAAGGATCTTGGGATGGGATATTTCCCCAGATTATCCAAGTGGGGCCAACAGAATTATAGGATCCTTCTAAGAGAGAGGCAGGAGAAGCAGAGTCAGATAAGGAGACCCAATTGGGAGTGAGGGAAGCAGAGGTCAGAATGGTGTGACTTCTGGCTCAGGGCCACCAGCCAAAATGTGTGAAGCCTCTTGAGACTGGAAAATGCACAGAAACAGATTCTCCCCTAGAGTCTCTGGAAAGAACACAGCCCTGTCAATACCTTTATTTGAGCTTCCTGAGACTCATTTAAAAGTTCAGACCTCTAGAACTTTAAGGTAATACAATTGTGTTGTTTTAAGTCTCCACGTTTTTGCTAATTTCTTATAGCAGCAGTAGGAACCTCACCTGCATGGGTGGGAGCTGTGGTTACAGCATGAGAGTTGAGACTCAGGGAAGAGAAGCAAGGATGTTATACCCTATCTGCAGATACCAAGGGACCCTTCACTAGGTTGCAAACAGGGATGATGTTTTAGGAGATCTTATTACAATGATCCCTCTAATTGGTGGATGGAAAATAGAGAAAAAGAGCATATGAGTGGATGCCAAGAGAATAGTTGCAAAGGCATTGGAATGGTCCATGGAGAAGTGATGTTTACAAGACCAAGGTGTGACCTTGGTGACACGCAGGGGTGGGCATCCTGAGAGATGTTATAGGATGAAACTTAGGGGATGCACGAGTAGTGTAGTAGAGAAGAATGTGATGCTTCTCACTTCCAGTGCTCTGCCTTGTGCAAACAGGTGGATGGGATTACTGTTTGTGGAAAGACAGGATGCTACTCAGGACCAGACCTGGCCTAGAGGGTTACAGAAGATCAGGAGATGAGCTTTGTCAGTTTTGGTAGAGGTGAGAAATAGCCCAGGGAAAAATATTCAACCGGTACCTGGTAGGTGGGTCTGGACTTTAGAAGAGCCATCAAGTCTGGGGACATACATTTGGCAAACAGGAGGCATTTGAGGTCTTGGGAATGGACAGTGACATATATGAAAAGAATACGGAATGAGGGGTGCATGGGTGGCTCAGTCGATTCAGCATCTGACTCTTGGTTTGACCCAGGTCATGATCTCACAGTGAGTTCTAGCCCCACATCAGGCTCTGCATTGTTGATGAAGAACCTGTTTGGAATTCTTTTTCTCTCTCTCTCTCTCTATGTCCCTCCCCTGCTCGCTCTCTCTCTCTCTCTCAAAATAAATAAATAAACTTAAAAAGGAAAGAACACAGAATAAGAAGAGAATCTGAGATCAAAAGCATCAATGTTGATACATTTCTTTATTTACTTACTTATCTATTATTTATTTATTTATTTATTTATTTATTTATTTATTTATTTAAAGCACAGTTAACATACAGTGTCATGTTAGATTCAGGGTACACTATAGCAATTCCACAATTCTGTCCACTACTCAGTGCTCATGCTCATCATGACAGACATACCCGTGATTACCCTCACCTATTTCACCTGTCCCCACACTTACCTGCCCTCTACCTGCTATCTGTTTTCTGTATTTAAGAGTCTGTTTCCTTGTTTGTTCCTCTTTTTTTTTCTTTTTAATTTAAAATTTTTCTACATTTTTAATAGTTTATTGTCAAATTGGGTTCCATATAGCACCCAGTGCTCTTCCCCACAAGTGCCCTCTTCCATTACCACCACCTCTCATCCTCCTCCTCCTCCTTCAACCCTCAGTTCGTTTTCAGTATTCAATAGTCTCTCAGGTTTTGCATCCCTCTCTCTCCCCAACTCTTTTCCCCCTTCCCCCCCCCATGGTCCTCCATTAGGTTTCACATCATCATCAGGGAAGTACAAGTCAAAACTACACTGAGATACCACCTCACACCAGTCAGAGTGGCTAAAATGAACAAATCAAGAGATAATAGATGCTGGTGAGGATGTGGAGAGACAGGCACCCTCCTACACTGTTGATAGCAATGTAAACTGGTGCAGCCGCTCTGGAAAACAGTATGGAGATTCCTCAAAAACTATCAATAGAACTCCCCTATGACCCAGAA
>NC_043700.1:186470639-186490482 GCF_006229205.1 Suricata suricatta | reverse complement strand
TTTTTTTTCTTTTACTTTGTGTGTTTTGTTTCTTAAATTCTACATGTGAGTGAAGTTATATGTTATTTGTCTTTCTCTGACTCTTATTTCTCCCTACCAAGTATGAGGGAGAAACATTAGCATTTAAAACTCATGGAGAAGAGAAGATGGCACGTCACAACCCACAGAGTGAATCCAGACTCCCACCTGGTTTTGTAAATAAAATTGTCTTGGTCCATAGTAATACTCATGTTTTGACATTACCTATGGCTGCATTTGCCTCACAAGGGAAAGAATTGAGCTGTTACCACAGAGATCTTATAGCCCACAAAGCCTGAAACATTGACTATATGACCCTTTACAGAAAAGTTTACCAAGCACTGATGTGGGTGAGAAGTAAATAGAGAGCTTAGGAATGTACAGTGAGAGGATAAAACCCTTTTGTAAATATTTTCCTGGTCTCTACTTCAGAACTGTCACTTTCTCCTCTTCCTTGTTCTCAAAGAGCTGTTTAAAGGCCACCAGTATTTGTCATTTTATTTTAATTTCCTCTTGCTCATGAGCTTCTTGAGGGAAAAGACTGTATTGCCTTCATATCTGCATCCACAGAGTCAAACACAGAGCACAAATCACACGGCCGTGTTTGCTTACTGAAAGAATCCACATTGTAAGATTAGACAGAGTAAATCAATTGATCTCTATTTATTCAAGGATTATTAGGAAACATACCTTTCTTGACTGATGATGAGAAAGAATTTAGTAGGGTTCACGTCTAGTACTGGTAAAATAAAATAAAGGGCCAGTCACTACCAACAATTGTTTAACAATAATAAAGAAAGCTTATACAGACACCTTTCTGATTAAATGTGATTGCTTTCATCTCCAAAGTCTGCCTCTTGGACAGTTGGTGAAGAATTCAGGCTTTTGGGAAACTCTCCAAACCCAAAGGGAGGTTTTGGGCATTTTTCCCAGGTAAATATTTTCTGTAAAAAATAAAGATTTGTTTTAAGGTAAAGAAATCATACAGAAGTGAAATAATATTTTGAACACTATAGTTATAATTATTATTTCCATCAGAAATTATGAAACTAACACTAAAATATAGACATGTGTGAATTAGCATTCAGCAGGAGTGACTTGTCCTGTTTAAAATTTTAAATGACACATATTTATGTTTTATACAGGTGCATCTATCTACCTGGAGTTAGTATGCAACAGATATTTTTGGAAATTACTCACTTTCCAGATGTTTTCTTTCCATTAAAAAAAATAATAACTTCATGGGGCAACTGGGTGGTTCAGTTGGTTGAGTGTTGAACTTTGGCTCAGGTCATGATCTCACTGCTCCTGGATTCAAGCCCCCATCGGGTTCTGTACTGACAGCTCCCAGCCTGAAGCCTCTTCTTTTCCTCCCCCTCCCTCACTTGCACTCTGTCTCTCTGTATATATCAAAAATAAATAAATAGAAAAAAATTAAACAACAAACTTCATCTAAGAGTTTATTTAGTTAGTGAACTCTCTGCTGCTGTTAGTAGTGGAGTTAGATGTATTACACTCGAATTTGCATGCAACTTTTTAAAAATATGGCTGTTGCAGAGAGGATGGTCCATGCATACTGGATATTCCTGGATGTAAGTAAGGAATATTTCCCTGACATACACCCTTTTTTTTTTGAAATTATTTTTCCAGGACTTTTATGTGCATTCCTCCAGGAACCCTTCACTGAGCATAAAGTCTGAAATAAGCAGTCTGCCACATCCCTTAGCCACTGCAAACACTGTGCTCGTCCTTATCATTGCATGTATATAAAAATAATTTCCACTCATAACTCAATTTATAATAGCTATTTATGTTGCCACACAACTGTTGCATAACAACTTTAACACTCAGTGGCAAGCAATAGTAAACGTTTATTTAGTTCACAATCTTCAGGGATCATCCGAACTGCCCTGGGCTCACTCATGCATTTATGGTCAGCATCAGGTAGACCAGGAGGCTGTGCTTGTCCTCCCTGGGGGTGACCACCTGTTAGCTGACTTAGAAAGGCCTCTGTCCTAGTATCTGGGATAACTTAGCTCCACTCTACGAGTTTCATCTTCCAACATTAACAATCTCACACATAGTGCCCCACCCATTGTAGAAGAATGAGACAGAACAACCCACCAAGGTATGCACTTTTCAAGTCTCTTCTTGTATCACATTTCCAAGACACTTTGGCCAATGCTGGTGACATGGCTGAATCTGGACTTAATGGGAGAGTAGCTCACACTCCTGGGAATGGCAGAGCACTGCAATGTCATATTGCAAAGGGCGTGAGTTCAGAAAGAGGTAAATAATTAATGCAATCAGTCAACTGCAAGTCTCCCCTAATGAAAGGTACAGAGTGTATTCAAGCACAAACATTGGAACCAAACTTCCTGGGTAAAAACTCAAGTGCCTCTACATAAGAGCTGTACAACTTTGGATGAGTTACTTACCTTCTCTGTGCCTTGGTTTCCTCATTTCTAAAATGGAGATAATGATATCATGTACCACATAAATTTACTGTAAAGAGGAGATGTATTATTACATGTAAATTGCTCAGAATAGTTCATGACACAAGGAAAATGCTTGATGAATGTAATTTAGCTAGTAGTAATATAGTAGGAGGAGGAGGAGGAGCAGTAGTAGTAAAAGTATCATCTTGGCTTAGAGTTGACACTCAAAAATTAGGTTTTGAATTAAAGTACAGTTGATACATAGGAAGAGGTATAATATGTTATCAGGATAAAGCTGGCTGCCCATATGAAATCCTAATTTCAGTAGCTAAGCACAATGAAAGATTAAATCCTGCACAAATAACAGTCCAGTTGTTTCTGATCAAGGGCATCTTTCCTCTCTACATCACACCTAGAGTCTAGCCTAACTAAATACTCTGGGAAAAATGATCTGAGTGTCTGTAAGAGGTGAGATTTCCATTTAACATAGTCTTTCAGACACTGGTGATACAGTAGACACTGTAATAGAATGTGCAGACCCTCCTTCAGAAACAAAGCTTCACACCCAGCTGCTGGGGGTGGGGGCGGGGGGGGGGGGCTTCCAGAAGACAATGCTCAGCTGTCAGCTCTCTCCGGGGACTGTCTCATCTGAAGAGAACAACTTGCCAAGGTCACACCCTCTCCGGGGTGACCAGTACCCAGTGGCTGATTGAAACAGGTTCATGAAGATTTGACACTCTTACCTCAGCACAGAATTGATCTTCCACATTGTCTTTCCTGCAGAGCTTCTGGAAGGACTAAGTCCTCCACTGAGAGGGCATCACAGTTATCCCACTCTTTCCTCAATTTTTCTACCATCATGAACCTTCCACAGGTGTTTACTCCAAGAAGACAACCACCGTGGATTCAGCTCTCCATCTCAGAGTCAGCTTCCTGGAGAAACCCACTTGCAAAAGGTCATTAGAAAACTCAGTGAACCATTTTGAGTATGAGCATCTACACATTGCCTTGTGAAACAACTTTGAGACACGAGATCTTTCCTAAAAAAAAAACCACAGACTTAAATCCACTGTATTTTCCTTGTATTAAACTATGTGGTGACCAAAGCTAGAGCCTGGGTCTTCTGCATGGAGACTCTGGTGTGCATCTTTACAAGATGCTCCGTGAATTCCTAGTAGGAAAACATGGTGAATACAGTGTCTTTCCAGAGGTTGTGTGAGACCATGCCATTGCCTCTGGGGGCAGGGGTGAGGTGCACCTGCCCAGAGGCACAGCATCTGGTCACCTTGTATCAGACAGTTTGGGCTTGCCAATATTGTTTCCCCAGTAGCTTTGTTGCATGGAGACACTAGAAAGCTTGACCAGGGTGATGGCCCCATGGATGGCAGCAGCTACCTCCTTGGACCATTTAACATCCAGACTGCCATGTCCACTGTAATCTCTGATGACTACCAATGCCTTGAACTTGGTCTGCCGACCAGCAAGGGTCTGACAAGCTCTTTTTTAAATCTATAATGTTTGCCTCATCATAAAAAAAAAGGTTTTTAAAAATAAATTTTGTATATTATAATTTTCTTTTTGTACGATTTGATCCTGATTCTTCTTCCCTTCACAGCAGTTGGCAAAGAACATCTCATCACACTTGTCCTATTCTCTGCACTCAACGGATAAGGATGCAGTCATTTCCACCTAGGATACCCCTGATTTTCTCAGTGCCTTGTACACAGGGGACACATAGTGAACACATTGGTGACTGACTGTATTAACAAACTAATGGACAAATGAATTTAGGGTTCTAACTCATGAAACAATTTTTTTTTACCCTGAATGATAATCTTTGAGGCATGAAATTATGCACAGACACTGAAATCAAAACACTAAAATAATGACAGTGTGGAGGCTGTCTCACATACAAGAAATCCTCAGCTATTAGAACGTAGCAAAATTTTAGAAAAGGAATTGGAGGAAAGGAGAATTGGCAGCATCATCAGTCTTATGAAAGCAAGATAGTGTAATATAAAAGCACTTAAGCAAGCAATTATGCCAAATCGCAAAATGTCATTTTGACGTGCTACTTAAGATGCTTTTTCATGTTGACCTTTGTGTTGGCAGTCGTGCATCTGAAGATTATGAATGTTAATTGGAAAGGCCAGAGAGGCACTGAGCAGTTCCTACTAGGCTTGCGTCTGGATTTCCATTGCTGAGTGTGCTGAGTGATAGTCCTTTGTATCCCACGACTTCTAGAGACCCTCAAGTCCATCCACTGTGTTCTTCATAGCCTAATATCTGCCACCGTGACATCAATGCAACAGTGTAAAGCCACGAAATTGAAGCACTTGCAGGATAAGCTTGAAACTCCTTAGTGTCTGAAAAAGAGACATCAGGATTTTACCCCTCTTTTTTTATGCTCTCATGATACCACATGTCTTATAGTCTCTGTTTTACTATAGCCTGGTTTCTTCTGGCAAAACCACCTATATTCTTTTGGGAAAAGGAAGTGAACATTTAAAGTGGTTTTTTTAGGGATTGCCCATCTCAGTGACTTGCCAAGATAAGAATATGACCTTACCAGACCATGGGGCTTGATTCAATGTGGGCGCATGAGCCAAAGTCATTGAAAACTGGTACATGGTTTTTGTGAAACAGAATCTTTCTGCTTCTGGCTTGACAACCATTAGAATTTAGGCTTGGAAGTGTAAACCACATTTTTTAATCATATGAAGTGATCCTATTTACTAGAGAATAAAGCCAAAATAGTAAGAAAAGAGCCAAGAAAGAGAAAGAGAAAGATGGATAGATGATAGATAGATAGATAGATAGATAGATAGATAGATAGATAAATAGGTAGAAAGATGATAGATATATAATGATAGATATGATAGATAGATAATAGGTAGATATATAATAGATAGATAAATGGATAGATAGATAGATAGACATAGATAGATAGATAGATAGATAGATAGATAGATAGATAGATAGATAGATAGAATCCTTGCCAACATTGTATGAGCTTCTGGATTTCATCATCCCTAAAGGAAGATTCTCCCTCAGATGTCCTTGAATGTGATTCAATATAATATCTTCTGAGCTTAATCTAGCTAAGCTTTCTTTTTGCCATTAGTACTCCTATGAGGCCCAATATATCCTATAATATTCATTATCTCAGAGATATTGTACAATCTGCTTGCTCTGCTTGGAGCACTTTTGTAGTCTTTGACTATTTGATCAACTTATGTCCATTCTTCAAAACCCAAATCAAATGTCAACATTCATGAGTCTTTTTTCCTTCCCATTCTGCCCTCCATCAGAGCTTAGAGTTAATAATTCTTTCTGTACCACTACCTCTGTCTTGTAGTCTCTTTTTTTACTGGTCATGTTAAAAAATATCAGTGATATCTTTGCTTATGTGTCAGTTTTTCTCACTTATTTGGAGAAGTTTCAAAAGTAAAGGTTGTGACATTTTCCCATCTTATGTTTATTTCCATAGTCTGGCAGAATAAAAGGGTTTATGAAAGGTTCACTGATTTGAAATTTGGACTCTATTAAGTCGTGCATTAATTTATGATTTGTTTTTATATTCAGTCTCAGACAGTTACCTAACTTATGTAAAGGTGTGTGCTGAACCTTGAATGTGTGTAAGGAAAAGTATTCTGGTTGTGAGTACTACTATTTTACCACTGTTAAAAAATAAGCCAACTGTGGAGCACAGAGGTTCAGCAATTTCTCCAAGTCTCTACAGATAGAAGGTGGCAGAGCCGGGATTCGAACTCAAGGTGTCTGATTCTAGAACCTGGCTCTTCATAGCAATTGCACACTTCATATTAGCAGGATCCCTCAGGACTCAGTGAAGACAATCAGCATCTCACCTCAGGAGAGCTGAGAAGAACCACCTTAAGAGAACCAACAGTCTTTGCTGGTCCAGGAGAGGGAGAGGCCATCAGGGATGTGGGGAGTGGATGCATTTTTTATTGCTCTGTCACAACTTTCACAAATGCAGCAGCTTAAACAACACCACTTACTATCTCACATGTGTGCAGGTCATAAGCTGAGGCAAGTCTTAACTAGGTTCTCTGCTCAGGGTCTTATACTCAAGGCATTGGTCAAGTTGCATTCTTATCTGAAGATTTTGAGGAATAATCTACTTCCAAACTCAACAGCTGTTGCCAGAGTCCATTTTCTTACAAATGTAAAACCCCAAATCTTGCTGGGGGTTGGATGGGGTCACTGTTAGGTCCTGGACGCCATGAGCCATTCCTTACCACATGATCCCTTTATCTTCAAAGCTCGTAGTGGAGACTCTTACTGTTGTCAGACCTTCATCACCTTTCAAATATCTTTTCCCTGAAGGATTTCAGTCCCCTTGAAAGGTTTACCTGGTTAGGTTAGGCCCACCAAATGTAATCTTATCTTAAAGTGAACTGATTTGGGAACTCAATTTCACCTGCAAAATCCCTTCAGAGGAGCACCTAGATTAGTGTTTGGTTGAAAGACTGGCAGAAATTATGGATACATGAGATGCTGAGAATCTTGTGGAACAGCTTAGAATTCTACCCCTATGGGGATAATACATTATTTCATTATAATAATATTTATATTTTCCTGTTGAAATCTTTCTGCTTTGAAATCTTTTTGTGACCCAAGATTCCTCAAAAGTTACTGACAGAATTTGTAGTTTTGCTAGAGCTGGATGGGGAGCCCCACAATTTCTTTCAGTGCCAGATGAGGAAATCCCACAGTTTCTCTTCATACTAAAGGGAGAACCCAATTGCATAAACGCGAGTCCTGCTTTGCCATGATTCCACCATCAGACTATTACCAGAAATCAGTATTCTTTCTTGAGTGATAGAAGTATATAGAAAAGTGGCCAGGTTTTGATGATCTGATGAAACAGAATATAATAAGTGGAGGAAATGTGAGTATTGAGCCTTGAAAAGAAAAACTGAATGGAGTTGTTAGAAAGCATCACAGAGAAATGGAAAGACAAGACCACTAATCCCAGAGGCAATGGTTTTCCAACAGCTACCTCTTGGAAGCACACAGCCTTCTTCCCACTGAGAGGATCACCTTTCCTGGATTCATTGTAGTAAAGTGGAAACTGTAGCATTATGTCACATCACCTTTATTGCCATTCATTTGGGGACAGCTCAGAGAGTGATCCTCATATTTTCAAGGAACAAGTCTTTTCCAAATGCAACATGAAATCAAAATCCAGTGATATATCCCGGTATGCTCACTTCCTATGACATGAGTGCATAGTAGCAATAAGATGCATGAGTTTGCAAACACGAATTAATTAATATAATCCTTTTGGAACATTATATAAAATTCAGAAGCAAACCGCCTCCTTCTGAGCTCTTCCATTATTTTCGGTTTTTCATTCAGTCACATTCTCATAATCTATATAGATCTTTAGAAGTAAACTCTCTTGTTGTATGTGTATAACTTCCTTGGCTTTTCTGCCTTCTACATAATACACATAGTAGGACACCCCAAAAAGATACTGAAAACAATTTCATTTAGACTTGAATTGCTAATGAAAAAATACTCATCAGCACAGAAGCAAATGCTCTGAGGGCAATTTCCAAGAAGAATAAAGTGAAAGACTGCAAATGTTACTTCTTCCAACACAGTGAGAATTCTAATTTAATGTGTATACCTAGATCTTATCCTTTTGGCATTGCATGCTAATTTGATTATACTTTCGTTCAATCGATTTAGACACATGGATGAGTGAAAAGTAAGTTCACTTAATTTGCACAAGATCAAAAGGATAGATACTTAGAGGCAATAATAGGATTCTACTTTGAACTACTTACAGTTTCATGAATAAACTGAATATAGATACACATATATTTTATATACATTTATATTTCCTATGTGATTTATATATCTATCTGTATCTAAATTTATAGGAATAAACCAAATACTTGGTCTGGCCAGACATAAGTAGCAGCTTGAATTGAGTTAATAATTCCTTTTGGAAAACAATAAATGTTTAACATGAGTATCTTATTTTGAGATTCCCCTGTAAGTACAGGCTAAGGCAAGGTTTTAAGAGAAATCTATAGAGTTGGAGATTTAAGAACCCCCTGTTAGGTAAATGAGGATGTGAACAATGGAAGGGAAGGCAGGCTTTCAGAGTGCTCTATCAAACTAGCTTCACTGTGGGCAAAGAACTGGATTTCAATTCTACTGGGTAAACTCTAGATGCTGGGGGAGAGCATACACCTCACAGTTATACTACCTGAGGATCATTGGACCTGGAACATTTATGTACGAAGTCCCATCAGTGTATGTGTGCTGAGTGATTCATAAGAGAAGATGGATTAACTCTTCACAGGTTTCAGAAGCCTGAAGACCTTTCAGGCAAAAATGCAAGAGCTGGCATGTGAAGGTCAGGCAAGTGTTTTTGCTGAAGGGGCAAGGGTATCAGAGTAAAAAAAAGCAAAATCCAGAAAATGAGTTCACTCCAAAATCTTTTTATGATGAAAATGATCAGATGCTGGGAAAACATATTCAAAATTCTAGCAGTAGGATTATACCTAAGAGCTCAGAGTCAAGATGAAGAGAGAAAGAGAAAGATGTGTGGTCAAAACTGGTGACCAGAAAGAGGAATCCAGGGCTCTTGCCTATGGACATCTATAGCTTTTCTTGGACGGGCATGTGCCACTGAACAAACATGACTGATATAGCAAAATAACTAAACTAAAATAACTATTCCTCTCTGATTGGTTCAGTCCACCCTCTTAGAACATAGGTTGCCACCATATCTGCATTTTGAATGATCTTCTGAAAAGGAAACTTCTTTCTGTCACTTTTTCTGATCTCATTCACACTATAAATTAATCTTCTCTCCATGACTTATGTACACTCTGCTTGCTCTTTGCATTGTCACACCAAGATTTTTTTTTTATGTGGTTCTGTCTTTGTCTCTCAGGATAGTGGGTGAAATCCTCAATGGCTAGAACATTTGACTTCCTTTGGCTGCATATTGCCTAGCACTCCAGCAACCTATGTCAGAATCTTCTTTGCTCTCTTAATCTCTGAATCGGTAAAGATGACAGAGAAGGTTGGGCAGAATTCCATTGTGGGTGCTTAGCACAAACATGGGGAGGTAGGGATCTGAGGTAGGGATACATACAAATAATGGTTAAATATTCAACAGATACATGATGGATTCCAAGGTTGGAGCCAGGTCTGGCTGCCCATATGGGAGTCATAGATATTTTCATTCATTGAGAAAGTACTGTTTCAAATATTCTCTGACCTCATCAAGCCCTGGGAATTAAGACTGTCAAAATACTGAAAGAAAGATTCAAAAGATAGTCAACAAGAAAACATTTTAATGGGGGCTCTGAGAGAAGGAGTAGAGGTAAAGTAATGCACATTATAAACATTATGGAAGCTCTGAATTTGTGGGGTTGATGGCTGCTTCCACATTTTTGTCCAAAGTAATGCTCTGTGTAACCCTTCTCTGTGTTAGGAAATTCCCCCTTCCCTCCACTTGAACTTGTATAATAAGTATTAAGATTTCAGAAGCCTAATATCATCTCTGTGCAGGTCAAGTGTTCAAGCATAACTAAACTAAATTATGCAGGCAAGAAAAAAATATAAAAACCATTTATGCTTCATCTTTATCCTCCAATATGGATAACCTCAAAATCTCAGGATGTGATGAATAATTATTTTTTAAAATGCTTCTACTTTTTGATCTGTAATGTTTTATTTATCTTTGAGGAGAGCCTAGATTTCCTTGAAATGTAAAATCTACATTCCTTGAGATCTTTCATCAGTTTGGGTTAAGTTCAGTGTAAAGGGACAGAAAAGCCAAACACACACACACACACACACACACACACACAAAAACAAAAACAAAAAAAGCAAAAAAGAAAGTTCAAACAAGTTAATATATCTCTCTTAGTAAAGCCTTAAGTAAACATTCAAAACTAATATGATGATTCCCTTCCTTCTATCTTCTGGTTCTACCATTAGATTCTGCTATTTTTAAGGTAGTTTCAGGGTTGAGCATTAATTCTGGAGCTCTCCATTAAGTCTACATTCTAGAGGAGCTGGGGTGACTCAGTCAGTTAAGCACTGAACTCTTGATTTCGGCTCTGGTCATGATCTCATAGTTTGTGAGTTTGAGCCCTGTTTTGGGGTCCATACTGTCAGCACAGAGCCTGCTTGGGATCCTCTCTCTTCCCCTACCTCTGCCCCTCCGCTGCTCATGCTCACTTTCTTCCTCAAAATAAATAAATAGAACTTTGAAAAAGACAACATTTTAGCCAACATGATGGTGAAAATAACAGATAACGATACATCATTTACCCTTAAACAAAATGAGTTTGAACAGCATGGATCCCCTTACACCTGACTTTTTTTAATGAATCCAGTTCAGGACTGTCCACAAATTCTCCTTTCCTCATGATGTTCTTAACATTTTCTTTTCTCTAACTTACTGTATTCTAAGAATACAGACTACATGCAGTGGGTGTTAATTGACTGTTTCTATTGTCAGTAAGGCTGCCAATCAGCAGTACACAATCAGTTCTGTTTTGGGAGAGTCAAGTGTTAAAATAAGGATTTTTTGCTGTGCAGAAGTTGACACCCTTCATCTCTGCACTGTTCAAGGGTTAACTGCATTCCGCAAGGTTTAATCACCACATCCACATACATCCTGTTGGCCAGAACTTTGTCTCATGAGTCCTGTCTAGCTAAAGGAAGAATGAAAAATCTGGTCTATTTGTGTGGATTCTCACGTGTCCATCTAAATCCATGTGCTCTGTCTCTAAGGCAGAAGGGGACAATAGAGATTGTGCAAAGCTTGCAGTCTTGACCACAGTTCCAACATATAATTAGAGTAATTTCAAGTTAAAAGTAACAGATTAAAAAACAGTTGTACTCTACTGTTCTATCATGAAACAAATAAAGAAAGAAGGAATATTAACTAACTCAAGATGCAAAATTCAATAATAATGAAACAACACAGTAAGAAATAGGTAAATGAAGGGAACAGATACTTCAACAAAGAAAGCATATGGAAGGCAAATAAGTACATGGAAATATGTTCAACATAATTAGTCATTAGGAAAAAGCAAATTAAAAGCACAATAAGCTACTTCTAATACATATTGGAATGGCAAACCAGAACAAAACAGAAATAAAAAACATGATAATACCCAACGGTGGTGAGGCTGTGGATCAAATAGAATTCTCACATGTTACTGACACAGATGCAATGTGAATCAGCCACTTTTGGAGCCCATGCAGCATTTTTTCCTAAAGCTAAACATACACTTATCATGTAACTGGAAATTTTACTCCTAGGTAGAATCTAAATGGACAAAACCCCCACTTATGTTCATATTAAAATGTGTCCTCAAATATTTATTGAAAATTTATTCATAATCATTTCAAACTAAGAACAAACCAAATGCCACTCAACTGGCATGGTGAATGAATTGGGGGAGGGAAAAGCCCTGTGGCCTATCCATGCAATTGACAAAAAAATAGTAATAAAAGCAGGAAAACAGATACATCTCAAAGGCACTATGCTAGATGAAAGGAGTCAGTCTCAAAGGGCTATACTCTGTATAATTTGTTTTATAGGACATTGAGGAAACAGTACAACAGATTTAGAGACTGAATTAGTCATTTCTAGGAGCTGGGACTTTGGGAGAATCTGACAAAGAAAAATGGAGTCAGAATGTGTACAAGGGGCAGGTGGTGGGGATGGAAATGTTCTATACCTTGATTGTAGTGGTGGTCACATGCTCATCAAAACTCAGACAACCCTATACTATACTCTCTAAATTTTATTGTATGTAATCATACATAAAGTAAACTAAAATTAAAAAAATAAATAAACTCAACTCTGCGGCAAAGTTAGAATAAGGTTACATAACACCCCAAATCTCTCAACTGGCTAAGTGCATGACAGCAAAAATTAGATTAAGGATATTCTGACCACTGCATTTTTTTTTCTATTTGGTAAAAATTACTTAGGGCAGTAATTAGGATCAGATGAAAAATATAGTTACTTTACAAAAACTATAGTGTCAATAGAAAGAGGGAGCGAGAGAGGATGAAAGTAAAGGGGAGAGGAGAGAGGGAGAGAAACAAGATGTAGGAAGAAAGATTTTGTGGGAAATAAGTAAAAGAGAGCAGAACCCAGAACTTTTCCTTCAAAAGGACAATCTGGTGGTGGTTATTGGAACATGGAACTGACTAGAATCAAATATGTAGCAAGTCTATTTTACTTAAAGAAATTTGTACTGGCAAGAGCCAACAAACCTATACCAAAAATTCTCATAAAAAATGATTCTTGGGGTGTCTGGGTGGCTCAATGGGTTAAGCGTCTGACTTCAGCTCAGGTCATGATCTCATGGTTTGTGAGTTCAAGGCCCACATCAGGCTCTGTGTTGACAGTGCAGAAGCTGCTCAGGATTCTCTCTCTGTCTTTCTGTCCTCTCTCTCTCTCTCTCTCTCTCTCTCTCTCTCTCTCTCTCTCAAAATAAATACATAAACTTAAAAAAATGATTCTTAGGACTCAAGAGTTCTTTGAGTAGAAAAGGAACAGAATAAAGCAGTATAGATCAAATGTATATTCCCTGACACTCTTAAAATGTAGTCAAGGAGGATAATTGAAAATAAGAGCTCAATAAGAAGATAGAGCTAAAGGGCAAAGAGAAGCACAGATGAAGATCTTTCTGTCACGACCATAGCCTAATCAATAAATAAGTCCATACCAAGAGTAGAGGGAACTCATATTGTCTGAACCAATGGAATTGAAGAATTTTTCAGGATAAGTGACTAGAGACCATCTCTCACTTTCATCTTTCCTGATGGGAAGAGTTGCCAGTCGTTCTCCCTCTGTTCTCTTAGGTGCCTGGGGAATGATATCTAGGCTTTTCGTTCATGGTTCTTTTGACCAAGAGAAGAATATCTTAACCTAATGCAACAAGGATTTTGCAGTATTTAGGGATTCCAGACTTTGTCCCTTATGAGTTTCTTGGCTCAAACCGGGAACTTTAGTTGTCTCCCCTGGGAAAGGATGGCCATGCTGTGTATATGAGAGGAGAAGGGAATAAAGGAATGTTTGACCCTAAGAACAAAGTGCCAAGAGCTGTAATCCTAAACATGTGTTCTATCTGCTAACTTATATTTTCCAACATATCTTCACTTAGACTGGACTGTGACTGCATCATGTCAACCTGCTGTGGGTAGAAACGAGATCACTTCCTGCTGAAGAATATAAGAGCCTGATGCATGATCAAATAGCTGTCTCTTCCTCTGTCATGGAGCCCCAGATGTTCTCAATTCCAGCTGACATAGAGAGTATATCACAAGGAGAAATATATCGGCTGATTCCCGAGTGATCGGAGCAGAATCCTCTCTCTTTCACATCAGTATCAGCAAGCAATGGGCATGTAGTATAATGAAAATAAACTTAGTTGTAATAAGCCCCCAGAGTGATATCAAATTATTCTAACTAAAACTTTTTGTGATTGCAAAGACCATTATTTTCCAAAGGCACCTAAAATTAGAAAATGAATTGCAGGTTTCCTGTAAGTACAACTAAGCAAAAGAGTTCTATTATATTTAAGATATTTATTGTATGCAGGACATCTCTACTTTAAGATACTTGAGTTGATACATGGTTTTTGTGATATTTGTGTCCGTAAACACATTCTGTCTACTACAGCCCACTATGAGATCTCTTGTTCCTGAGCACCTTTGGATTGGTTTTCCTAGTACCTATTTTGTTACTTAATAGCATAAAGCTTTCTATAGTTTATCTCTATTCTGAAAATGAGCATGGTTTGTCTTTGCCCCATTGAGACCATAAATATTTTGAAAGGAGGGGCATTTCTGATACAGAAATGTGTTCCAATTGAATCAGATAAAATTATACTATAGAAAATATAAGAGAGATGGTCCTGTGTTGCTTAATCAAACAAAAACAAACATGAGCTCTTAAAAAGCATATTCAACAAATATTTATTGGGCACTTAATATTTCTATTCCTTTGGTTTTGTCGGGGAGAGGAGTCTGTTCAAATGGCACATAGGTGGTGAGCTTTTTCGTTAGTACATCTGGTTTTAACTGTTAAATCTGAGACAGATTTGAACCAATCAATTTTTAAAAAAAAATCCATCTGAGAGAAGAAATCCCAAATGCCAATAATATGAGACCCCTGGCTTGATTTAATGCATTCTAGAGTATAAAATTTTCATCTTCTGTATAGATATGCTGAGAGTCCATGCAATTTTGTCACTCATAATTTGAGCTGAGTGACCTCATGACCTCTGAGAAATGACTGAATTTCCTTTAAGAATATAAAGGCATAAGGAGAAATATAGGAGTTAAAAAGGAGCCAGGTTTACTTATAAAATCCTGAGAATAGGTTTTTAAAACACAATCATTAAATGAACAATTACTGTGTGTCAAAAACTGAGCTGACATCATTAGTCATCTATTACTTAAATTTTCCTGCAAAGTAAGTTATATTACTGTTATTTCCACATCAATTCAACTAAGGAAATATGTAGAGCATCTGATTTTGCACTGAACAAAGGCTTCCCAATCATGTGGCTCAATTCCTTAAAGTCTTTCCCTGTCTTTTAGTCTCTCTCTCTCTCTCTCTCTTTCTTTGTCCATTTGTCTCTCATTCCATATGTTTTAACATACACCCTGTTGGTTTCTGGGGAATCCTGGCTAAGAAAGATTTTGGCACAGTGAAATAGGGCACTGCTATAACAAACACTTAAAAATGTGGGCCAGTGATTTTGGAACAGGGTACTGGGTAGAGGCTAGAAGGTTTTGAGATTTACATTAGAAAAAGCATAGATTGTCTTGAAGAGATTGTTGACAGAAATATGGACACTTAAGAGGATTCTGATGAGTTATCAGGTGAAAATGAGAAACATATTCTTGGAAACTGAAGGAAATGAACTTTGGTATAAGGTGGCAAAAAAAGAACTTGGCCAAATTGTGTTCTGTTTTGTCAAATATAGAAATTGTACATGAGGAACTTGGATATTTAGCTGAGGAGATTCCAAGCAAAGTGTTAAAGAGGTTTCTCCTTGCTGCTCTAGGAAAATATAAGAAGAGTGAGAAGCATAGAAAAGGTAATGTTGAAGGAAGGAACCACATCTTGAGGATTTGGAAAATTCTCAACCTATGTCATACACGTGACGAGAAAGTGTGTTCTGGGGAGAATACCAGTGCTGTGGCTGGATAATTATTCCATAAATTGGCATATCTGGTTCATGTGGTAGGTGTTTGTTTAGCTTTTAGTTAAAAGTTTGCACAAGAGTGTGTCATTGTAGTCTTCTCAGGAATTCGTGGGAGGCTGCTCTGTTTCATGTTCTCACCAACACTGGGTGTGATCAGACTTTCATTTTAGATGTACTAAATGGTATGTACTCTTATCTCAGTGTGATTGTAATCTATGTTTCCTTCATAAGCAATGATGTTGAGTATTTGTTCACTTGCATACTTGATATATGTACATATACTTCAGTGAAGTGTTTATTCAAACCATTTGTTCATTCACTTATTGAGCTCTTTGCTTATTATTGGTTGTTGAAATTTCTTTATATATTCTGAATTCAAGTCCTCTGCCACAAGTGTGACTTTCTAATTATTTTGTTAGGTATGCAGTTTGCCTTTTCATTTTAACAATGTCTTTCAAAGAGTAGAATTTTGGGGATCCCTGCATGACTCAGTTGGCTAAGCGTCCAACACTCAATTTTGGCTCAGATCATGATCCCAGGCTCAGGAGATCAAGCCCTGCATCAAGCTCCATGTCATACTCAGCATGGAGCCTGCTTAAGATTCTTCCTCTCACCCCCTTCCCCTCTTCCTGCTCATGATCGCTCTCTCTCTCAAAATAAAAAGAAAAAAAAGAAAAAGAGTAGAATTTTTAATTTTGATAAAGTTCAATTTATCAGTTTTTTTCTTACATGGGTCATGTCTTTGATATTGTATCTAAAATCCTTTGCCTAACTCAATGTCATATGTACCGATGCTAATTTTTTTCCCAGAATTTTTATGACGTTAGGTTTTACACTTAGGTCTAGAATCCAATTATGTTAATTATAGTATGTGGTGAAAAGTAAAAACCTAAGTTTATTTTTTTCCATAGGAATATTCAAATTTGCCAGTACCATCCATTTAAAAGATTATGTTCTCCATTGAAGTGACTTTACAACTTTGTCAAAAAATAATTATCAATTTATGGGTCTATTTCTGCTTTTCTATTCTGTTTCATTGATTATTTGTATTGTTAGTACACTGCCCTGATTATTATAGTTTTATAAGTCTTGAAGTCAGGTAGTATCAGTACTCAAACTTTGTCCTTTTTATATTAAAACTGTTTTAGATATTCTAGGTTCTTGGCATCTTCATATGAATTTTGGAATCAGCTTCTTAATTTCTACAAAAAGCCCTGCTGGAATTTTGATGAAGGTTATATTGAAACTATAGAATAATTTATGCAGAAATGGTATTTTAAAATATTGATTAAAATTTTCAATTTATTGTACTCTTTTAAATTTCTCTCACCAATAATTCAGTCTATAGATTGTCAGATGTACCCATAAGTATTTTATTTTTTGATGCTATGACAAATGATATTGGTTTTTTATTACAATTTCTGACTTTTATTAGCATATAGAAATAGAATTGATTATGAATATTGATCTTGTATTCTACAACCCTGCTAATTTATGTAAAATCTTAATTCCTTTTAAAAATAAGCATCATAGGATTGTTTCATATAGGATCATGACATTTATGAAACCAACAAAACACCAAAAAGACAGTTGTACCTATGTCTTTTCAGTCTGAATGCCTATATTAATATCGATGTTACTGTCTATTTGTATTATTGTACTAATTACTCCAATGAACTTGGAATAAAACAGATGAGAATGGAGTCTTTTTTTCTTGTTCATAATCATTGAAGGAAAGCATTCTTTCACTGTTCAGTATCATGTTGGCTGTATGTTTCTAAGATTCTCTTGACTAGTTTTAGAAAGTTTCCTTCTATTGCTAGATTGCTGAATATTTTATTCATGAATAGATATTGAACTTATTATAAGTCTTTCTTGTGTCTATTGAAATAATCATGTAATTTCCCTCTTGATTCTATTAAATTGTTATATTATATTGACTCATTTTCGAATGTGATAGGCATGTAACCTAACTTCTTGGCACAGTCCCTATTTAGGCAAAGTGTATCATACTTTCTATGTATCATTAGGTAAGATTTGTTAACATTTTGGAGATTTTTGCACCTATGGTTATTAAAAATATTGGCTCACACTATTTGCAATATTTTTATATTTTTGCTAGTTTTGGTGTAAGAATAATGTAGGCCTCATTGAATGAGGGAAGTTCTGGGGCACCTGGGTGGCTCAGACAGTTGAGCATCTGACTTTGGCTCAGGTCATGATCTCCTGGTTCATGGATTTGAGCCCCACATCAGGCTCTGTGCTGACAGCTCAGAGCCTAGTGCCTGTTTCAGATTCTGTGTGGCCCCCACTCTCTCTGTATGGTCCCCTCTCTCTCTGTACCCCTCCTGATGCATTCTCTCTCTCAAAAAAATAGAAATTTTTAAAAATCTTAAAAAATTAAATGAGGGAAGTTCTTCCGACTCTTCTTTTTCTAAATTGTATATTATTCCTAATTCAAGTGCTTGATATAATCCACCAATGAAGGCTTCTAGGTCTGGATTTTCATCGTGAAATGGTTTTCAATTATGAATTCATTTTTTAAAAAATAGATATAGGTCTATTATGACTCTTAAAATACCTTCTATTGTCAATTTTGTTAATTGGTCTTTTCAAGAACCTTAAACATCTTAATTTGTTTCAATTCTTGCCATAGTATTTTCCTACAATATGCTCAATGTCTGTAGGCATCAATTTCTATGATTTCTATTTGGTTTATTTTTATAATCTCCCATCTCCTTCCCCCATATGTGTAGGTTTTCATTTATACCCATAACACTCATAATGCCTGCTTTGCAGTCCTTGCACATTATTTCCATTAGCTTTGTCATTTGTGACTTTGTTTCTATTGACTGGTTACAGGTTCTTTGCATGAAATAACTTCTGATTCAGTGTGAAACATTTGTGAATGTTGTGTTTCAGAGTATCAGGAGCTGACCTCCCTTAGCAGAGCACTAATCATTGTTTGGGTAGGCACTTCTACTGCACTAATATAGCTTCATCATTTGAGTCTTGATTTCAAGCTCTGTTATGACAGCTCTCAGCAGCCTTTCTTCTGGGCTTGTTTGGCTCTACAACTGAAGAGTTACTCTTCTCAAGGCTCTAACGAGGGCCTCCAGTATTCAATGAGACCTCTCCTCTAAGGCTTCTCAAAGCGGTCCTTTGTACTCTCTGGGAATTCTTCACTTGATAGTCCTCTGATAGTTCTTTTCTTAGTTTTTTCAAATTACATTCCATGGGAGTACAGAATTCCTATGCAGATTTTTGGAGGTTGCATGTGTGTGCATGTGGTGTGTGTGTATGTGTCTGTGTCTGTGTCTGTGTCTGTGTATGTAGCTCTCTTTTATAGTACTATGCCTGCAAATTCTAGCTGATTAAGCCACCTAGAACATCTATGTGTTATCTTTGGGTTTTTTAATGTTTTATTTATTTTGAGAGAGAGAGAGAGAGAGAGAGACAGCGTGAGCAGGAGAGGGTCAGAGAGAGAGGGAGACACAGAATTCGAAGCAGGCTCCAGGCTCTGAGCTAGCTGTCAGCACAGAGCCCAACATGGGGCTTGATCCCACAAACTGTGAGATCATGACCAGAGCCAAAGTTCTATGCTTAACCAACTGAGCCACCCAGGTGCTTCCCCCATTTGTTATCTTAGGATCTAACTAGGACCCCTGTTCCTTGTACCTCAGAAATATAGCGTGATTCATGTTGGCTTTGTTTGTTTTTCTTTTCTTTTCTTTTCTTTTCTTTTCTCTTCTCTTCTCTTCTCTTCTCTTCTCTTCTCTCTTTTCTTGCCTTGCCTTTTCTTTTCTTTTCTTTTCTCTTCTCTTCTTTTCTTTTCTTTTCTTGCCTTACCTTTTCTTTTCTTTTCTCTTCTCTTCTCTTCTCTTCTCTTCTTTCTTTTCTTTTCTTTTCTTTTCTTTTCTTTTCTTTTCTTGCCTTGCCTTGCCTTCTCTTTTCTTTTCTCTTCTTTTCTTTTAATCAGGATTAACAATCCAGCAATACCTATTTTTACTGTCTAAAAACAATGGTTTCGTATACCTTGTCCAGCTTTCTAACTACTTACAGGAAGAGGGAGATTCTAGCACCAGTAACTCCAACAAGGTCAAAAGTATATGTCCTTCACTTTTATATTATTTTAATGTTTTAGTT
>NC_043700.1:186428653-186470539 GCF_006229205.1 Suricata suricatta | reverse complement strand
AGATTCTAGCACCAGTAACTCCAACAAGGTCAAAAGTATATGTCCTTCACTTTTATATTATTTTAATGTTTTAGTTGGAACAAAAATAAATGCTCAAAGAATATTCTTTCTTCCTGGTATCTATCCTTCTGCTTTTGTAATTCAGGAAATAAATGACCAAACACTCTAAACAACAATTACCATTTGGAAAATTCTTATCTTTTCCCAAGCATAATGCTGTATATCTAGCATATATATGGAATAATATATATATGTAGCATATATATGGTATATATATATATATATATATATATATATATACAGCATTGTATAAATATATATATATATATACAATGCCATGGAAGGTATTATTATTATTCCATTTTTCAAATGGAATTTGAAAAATAACTCAAGACTCAGCAGGTGGAGTGATTGTCCCATATCAAACAAGGTCAAACACAGTTGTTTTCTTAATCTTAACCCAGCTCTCAAAAAGTATGCTGACCCATCCCCATGAATCATTTCAGAGAAGAACTACTCAGAAAAAGAAATTTCCTGGAATCACTTAGTAAAACCTCATAAATTTATACACAATAGGTTAAGTAGGGTAGAAGCTAGCAAAACCATGAAATATAAGAGGGATTTCTTCTGTATTCCTCTGTTTTTTCCTTTCTATAATTATTCTCCATTCCCCTGCTCACAGCCCCTGCTAAAACCCAATTTTCATCCTATATTTTCTCTCAGTGGGTGATACTAAGCCCAAAATCTAACAAAATTCCGATTCTTTCTTTGTAATCCCACCCTTAATCTCCAATATAAGAATTTCCCTAGTTTTCTGTCTCCTGCAGCTGCATTAATTCAAGCTCATGTTATCATTGGCCATATACCTGCAGTGTGTGGTCAAGGATACAGTAGCTTTCTAGCCATGGAAGCTTTCCTATACCTTCCCTGCCTCGACTTGCCCCCGACAGAAGAGCCAATAAGATTGTGTAAGATTCGATCATGTCCCCTGCATGCTGATAAATGGTTGTTGTTCTTGTCCCTCCAGTGTTAAGGTGCAAGACTGATGTGTCTGATGATCATCTCCCAAGCTTCATCTCAATTGCTTCCTCCCGAATTTTATCTTGAAAAAATGAGCACATTAGTGCATCCCTTCAAATGAACCACTTCTAATAACCAATTCAGCTCTTGGTCGTACATCAAAGATGATGCATGTTTAGAGAGAAGCCTGCAGCTACGATGTGGTTCATCCCTTTTCCACATAATACATCTGTATTGGTGGCAGTACTAAGGGATTTTTTTTATACTGCTATCAGGTTACTTCTGTAGTGATGATACTACAATCACTGGGGTGTATATTATGTGATGCAGGTCTTAACAAATGTTGGGGACCCAGCAAAAGTCTTGAGGTGTAAAACATCCACTATAATTAGAGTACGATTCATTGTGTTCTCCAGCTCAGTCTGGTGTATACCTAATCCTCCTGCATAAGTAATAGTAGTTTCCCTTTTCACTTGAGAAATATCTTAGTTTTAGGTGGCAATCTTTGTTATAAGGCATTTTAGCTAAAACAAAACTACCTTTGCTTTCACTATATCATAAAGTCTTTAGAGTGGCTCCCACATAATGACCTTGAACTTTGCAGGAGCTTGCCTTAGTGTGATGGTTCCCTTGTAGTTTTAGAAGGTAGGGGCACCTGGCTGGCTCAGCTGGCTAAGTATCAGGCTCTTGATTTAAGCTCAGGTCATGATCCCAAGGTTGTGGGATTGAGCACTGCATTAGGCTCTGCACTGAGAGCATGGAGCCTGCTTGGGATTCTTTTTCTTCCTCTCTCTCTATCTTCCCCCACTCATGTGCTCACTCTCTCGCTCTCTCTCTTTCTCAAAATAAAAAAAAAAAAACTAAAAAAAGAAGATACAGAAGCTTGTCTTACTTCTGTCCAAGAATAATCATGAGGGTCTTGTTTTAAATTATTAACCCCAGATTTTGGTAAGCAGAACTAGGTCGATTTCCCTTGATTCCATTCCTCATTTAGAGTAAGGTGGGGATCTTTAAGGACTAATTTTGGATTAGGATCAGAAGTCCTCATAGAATTATGGAGTGACTTCAAGGTGATGCTCTGGTAGTATACGTGTGCATTCAGATAGGACATATATCCATAGACCTATGAGATTTATGATATTAGAATTAAAAGCAAAAATGAAGGTTATTAATGGAAAGCTGTGCTGGATGCCAATAAACTGTCCTGGCCTGGGTTAGTTGTTTATTTAATGAAAGAAAAGTCTCCTTGTGGGATTATTTAACCCAGCTTGGTAGGCAAGATCTATTTCAACAGTAGATGCATTTACAAGACTCAGAACTCATTAACTGAAGAACATAGTAACAATAAAAATGCCCTCGGCAGTAAACAAAGGGGAATTAGAAGAGATTCTGATATGAGAAACAGTGGTAGACCTACATGTGTTAGAAGGAAAGAACCACATTAAACACCCATGTTAAAGGAGTAGAAGCAGAGAGAAACAGAACTTGTGAGGGATATGCCCCAGTGAAGGGAAAAACCAAGGCAAAAAGAAATGCTCCTTCAGCCTGGAATTGCCAAAAATAGAGTGAAGATAGTATCTTGTAGAGCATTTGGAAGAGCCATCATTTGCTACATTCCTCAAGGCACATGCTTCCAAGGCATAACTACAGGAATCTTCTGAACAAGATTCTCTGGCTGCAATCCACTCTTGATGAGGTAGGTTTATGAATTTTTATCTTCTGCACTCAGAATTGCTAACAGTTGCCCCAATGACCAAAGACTGCTCATCACACTTTATAGAGGTTATGACATTAGCCCAAGTTGTTGCACAAGAAGAAATGAGAATTTATAAACACACCACATGGAAGTACATAGAAACTGATAAATTTTAAATAAACTTGATGTGAGATAAATGTGTCTGATTTGGGCTTTGATCCAGTGACCTGGATCCCCCATATTGCAATTTTCTAAACCTAGCAAAAATAGGTTTTTAGTGTTGAAGACAGAACATCCTTTTCACCTTTTTTTCTGTGAAAAGACAGATGATAAACATTTCAGGTTTAGCATAATGTAAGGTCTCTATATATAGTATTTAACCATGTTTGTGGGTCAAAAAAACAGCCATCTGTAATATGTAAATAAATAGATGTGATTGTGTTCCAATAAAACTTTATTTATAAAAACAGGTGGTTGCCCTGCAGGGCCATAGTTTCTCAACACTCAGTCTAAGAGATCACAGCATGAATAAGTTGCTTCTTACTCTTAGATATGGTAAATGCATTCTGTTCAATTTAATTTCTTTTGGGATAGTTCTGAGACTGAGTTAAAGGGTGTAATTTATAGATTTCGTAAACCTGACGTAGACTGGCTAATATCCCAAAGAGGGCAAAACAAAACAAGGAAACAAAACCAAAATTCCCTCTACCCTCCTTCCCACCAATACTACTGATCCTTTGAAAAGAATTCTTTAGCAATACCAAATACTGGTTTTGCCAATAGAATTTAGCTCTAGGGTCTGGAGATCATCTTATTTTTCAATTTTATTATCAGGCCTTCTGTACCATAATAATTTTGTATGTGCTAAAACCTCATTTGACTTTAAAAGTAAGACTTGGCACTGAATAAAAACCAGTTCTGCTGCTGTGAAGGAACTATAGCCATTCCAGGAAGAGGCGGCCCAACCGTCAGGAGCTCCACCCTCTGGCTGAAGTAATCAAAGCAAGAAACTGGAGAGAACTTTGATCGCTTGGAACTTTAGCAGAAAAGAGTGACATTTAATTTGGAGCTTTGGTTTTATAGTATTTTGAAATCTTTGGGCTTTCACCTACAAGAGGATTTAATCTTTGGATTTTAATGTGGTTCATAGGGATTTTATAATGAGCATGGGTTCATATTAAAATTTGGAGCATCTCTATGTCGGCATCATTGAGACAAAATATTGTCATTTGATTTCATTGAAGAACCTCTAAAAACTGATATCAAACAGGTGGCTGAAAACATTTTGAAATGGGCAGCAGGATAGCAATAAAATGTTCATTTTGGGTCAAAAAATAGTCTTGAAAATTATTTGATTCCCCAGTTACCCACTGTGGTTGCAGGTTGATAATGCACAATGAGCATCTTCCCTTCTCTGACTTCCTTCTCCAATCCCCTATTGGAGTTTTTTTTTTTTCACTTACCAAATACAATTTTTATTTCAGGGTTACATTTAGAGAGGACACAGACTAAGACAATAAATTTTGGTTGAATAGGCAGATCAATGAACAAATAAACCCTCCTCACACTTTATTAGGGGAGGAAAGAAAATTGAGTGTTGGAAACAAATACTCCAAGACAATAACATATCTGTTTCTAGAAGGTTCTCCTTAGTTCCTTTTTTCATCCTTACTGCTTATGCCCTTGACCAGCCCTGCAGAAGTATCTTAGATTATCTTGGCTTTATTTCCAGAGTTTCCCTCTAACTTGTCTCACTGCATCCTTAATCTCTATTTAGTTTATTACTAGAAGAATCGTTGAGAAGATCAGGTCATCAACTTTAACAGCAACTATACAACCTCTTCTTTAACCAGTTCATGTTGAGCATGATGTAAGCATCAGTTGCTGTTCAAAGGCTTGGGGTGCATCTGACAAGCAAGCCAATCCAAGAAAGTCTGATATGGTCAAATTGATCAAATATTGGGTTGAAAAGCAGAACTGACCTAAGGAAAAAGCACCATGAAGAGGAGGGTTAATGCTTTTGCATGCTATTAAATCAAACATTTCCTTCAGAACTTCTATTTATCTACCCTGAAGCAAATCTTTCAGGAAAGCCAAAATAAATAAATGTGTCTTACCTCGCGCTAACTTTACTTTGACGTTAAGTCACAAGGTTTCCATGTGACCTGATCAACCACGTGCACCATACAAAAGAATTTTTCCTTGAAAAGTGTTTTCCTTCACCCCCCATGGGCTACTAAGTTCAAGACCTCCTTATGAGTCTCATTTTCTTAAGACTTCCTTTCTTCTTTCTCTGAATCACACAGACTTTGATTACCATCAATCCTCTGAGAATATTTCTCAGGGAGATTTCTCTTTTTCTCCCATTTCCCCCAGGTGTGTAGAGGTCACTTAATGGTTCAATTAATTATTGTTTTATGACCAGATGAGAAGTTTTTTTTTTTGTTTGTTCTTTCCTCAAATTTTTTTTTTCTTGGTTGAGGGAGATGATACGAATCACTTTTTCTTCCCCAGAGAATAAAGTGGACTTTGATAAAGGTCAGGAAAAGAGAGTTGGAGGGAGGGAAATTCATTTATTATCTCCCTTGGCACTTTTTGTTGCCTTTTGAAAAATAAAAATCTGTTGAAATGAAGAATTTTAAACTAACATGTGTTCACACTAAAAACATAAGTTGCATTAGCAAAATGCTGCTCCCCCCATTTCCTCAAGTATTTTCTGTACTAGGCAGAGGTGATGGCTTGAATGTATGCATAGTGATCAGATATGTTATATAACAGTCATTGCCAAGCATTTCTGTGGAAGCTAAATTTGACTCAAAGAAGATGTTTGATTATGTATCCTTACATACTTTTTCTTATATTTTTCTTACCCATGCTCATTATCAATGGAAACATATGCAACCCTACATCTGGGCAAAAAAATTTTTTTGGTATCTCTTTTCACCCTAAGAAGAAGGGAATCATACATTCACAGAGGTAAGTCACTTACATTGTAGGAGGAAGATCTGAATCCACAAGCAATAATGGGGGTGGAATTAAAAGCATTCTAAGGGTGCAGCTGATACCTTTGCACAATGACAGATGTATTGAATTCAACATGTATTGTGATGAAGAATATTAATCTACTGGTTATCCCAGTCAGTCAAGTTTTGCTATGAAACAGACAACCAAAAAATGTCAGCGGCATTGTCGTAATTAGTTTGTGCTGCTATCACAAAATACCACAGTCTGGGCGACTTACCCAACAGACATTAATTTCCCACAGTTCTGGCTCGGAAGTCCAAAATAAAGGTACCAGTAAATTTGGAGTCTGGTAGGGCTTGTTTACTGGTTTGCAAAAAGCCATCATTCCTCATGTGGATTTTCCTTCGTGCATTTACGTTGAAAGAGATTTTATGTCTCTTTCTTTTTTTTTTATAAGGGTGTTAGTCCTAGGAAGTCCATGCCTTTAAGATGTAAGTAAGTAACCTTCCCTAATCACCTCCCAAAGGCCACACCTCCAAACATCATAATCCCATTGGCATATACATTTAGGATGTGAGAAGGGGAGGGACAAATGTCCTTATCAGGCATATACGTGAGTATATAGCATGAGTCTCTTGGACATTTGTCAGTCCACCAGGATTTGGTTGATTCAGGCTTCACTAGATGGGCTTTCCTCCACAATGCAGGTCAGGTTTGGCTCTGTGCCACATGTATGCCATCCTCTTCAGATCAGGGGTTAGCTAGGACATGTTCTTCTCATGATACAAGTCAGGAGCTCAAGGAAGCAAGCCAATTTACCTTTAGGTTCATCTAATAACTACCAGCCAAAGCAAATGAAGTTAGCCAGACCCAAGGAAGTACATATACTCCATCCAGCATGGAGGTCAGGAGTAGGGGAGAAAGGGAATATAGTTTGAAGTATTAGCTCACCTTGACATTTACCACTCCAGGGAGCATTCACTGACTCTTCTGATTCTTCCTCTCTGTAAAGTTGAAATCCTTATACCATTTAAATTTTTTTTTTGTCTGTGAGATTCTTCCACATGCATACAATTGAGCCTATTGTACTTGATTGTAATAATGTACTTGCTTATGCAACAATATCTCATTACAGAGATCATCAAGAATGTTTTACAATTTCTTGTGCACACAGAGATCAGAACATTCAACAAATACCTGTTAGATGGATGGACCACAGGTGTATGAAACTAGTATTTCACACTGTTGCTTTATATTTTAAGAAATGCAATAAACAATTCCTTAATATTTTTATAAATCCTGCCACCTCATACTTTTAATAAGAGGATTAAGTTCAACAGAGCATTCAGAACACAAAGCACCCAGAACATGTTAACTCTTCCCATTGGTGCTATTAGTAGTAGTATTACATTTGAGTTTAAGAGGCTAGATCTGAGCCTTGTGCCACTCTTTTTATTTATATAAATTACTTATCACTATTATAATTTATTATGCCTATTAAAGAATATATTATCTCTACTAACTGATTGGCAAAATCAGACAGAAACAAAGAGAAACCAGAAATCAAGTACTGGTTTCTAAATGTTTGCACCATTCTCTACACAAACCTGATTTTCTATGTAAAACTCTTGTTTAAGGAAAGCATAACTTTTCTCCATGAAAGAAAAAGAACGGTTTGATCACATGCACATTATGAGTCAGACCTTCTTGAGATAATCCTAGTATGATATGGTACACATCATGGTGTGGTACACAAAGGGGATGTGCAGTGCACAAAGGGTGACATGGGGTTCTCTACTGCTCCTTTTGGGGGAGGATCAGAGAAACTGAAGATTATTTACAATTTCCTTTGTGATGTGCGAAAGGGAGGATGATATTGAGGAATGAGAAAGAGAACCTGACAGACTTTGCTGATAAAATGTGCTCTGAGATAACACAATCAGGCATAGAGCTGAGACCATGTCAATTGTACATTAGTTAGAATTAGGAAACTGTTCTTAACTAGGGTGAATATATTGAATAAAAGTGTTAGTGTGTTTTATCCTAAGCTGGCTCTCCCTCTGAGGGTATGCCCAAGTCAAGATAGTTCAAGGAAAATAGAACTCAAGCAGAAAGTAGTAGTCTTACTGGGGGAAGGAATAAGAGGTTGGGTTTGAGGACTATCAGAGTGTCTGAAAACTTGGGGAAAGTATACCAGAAAGGAAGAGGCTTCAGAAGGTTACCCGCAATGTCTGCAAATAAATTCATCTCAATTTTGATCAGACCCCAGAAATGTGTGTGCGCAGATACTGAGCACCAAAATCCAGCTAAAAGCCATAACAGGGAGGCTAAAGAGTTGAGCAGGATTAGCACCAGCTATCCTGTGCTTGGGAGAAGGTTTTGATAAAACCCTCAAGCTTTGCATCGGAAGCCCATCACAGGCCATGCATCGGGAGTAAGGGCATTACAGAACTAAGAGCTGAACCCTATGGTTAAGGGAGACTTTAAGTAGAGCTTGAAAAGCTAGACCCACCCAAGGTGCCACAAGACTGAGATGATCCATCAGTAATTTAACTGCCTGCTGGACCCAAATCAATCTCTCTACACGTGCAGATAAAAGAACTCCAATCTCTGAAAGTATATATGCTTCACAATTCCTCTATGGAATAAAACACAACCAGGCATGCAGAAAAGCAGAAAAATATGATGCAGAGTCCAGAGAAAATTCATCAGTAAAAATAGATCTTCCTGTATCCCAAATTTTGACATTAAAAGACAAGGACTTTACAATGACCATGATGCAAATTTTAAAGTATTTATAAGAATAGATGCTCAAGAATTTTCAGGAAAAGACAGGACAGTTCTGAGTGACATAGACATTCTTTTTTGTTGTTGTTTATTTCTTGAGAGAGAGACACACACGTGCAGAGACAACGCATGAGTTGGGGAGGGACAGAGAACGAGGGAGACACAGAATCCAAAGCAGGATCCAGGCTCTGTGCTGTCCATACAGAGCCCGATGTGGGGCTTGAACTCATGAGATCATGATTTGAGCTGAAGTAGGATACTTAACCAACTGAGCCACCCAGGTGTCCCTAGACGTTCTTAACAATACTTCAATGAAACTCCTAGCACTAAAATGTGCAGTAACTAAAATAAAAAGGTGGGGGAGGAATGGATGGGAACCTGGGGGGCTCAGTCAGCTAAGCTTCTTCCTATTCTTGTTTTGTACTCAGGTCATGATCTCATGGTTTGTGAGTTTGAACCCTAAGTTGGGCTCCATGCTGACAGTGAGGAGGCCACTTGGGATTCTCTCTCTCTCCTTCTCCCTCTGCTCCTCCCTTATTCACTTGAGCTCTTTTGAGAGAGACAGGGGAGGGGCAGAGAGAAAGAGGGAGACACAGAATCCCAAGCAGGCTCCAGGCTCTGAACTGTCAGCACAGAGTCTGACTCAAGGCTCAAACTCACAAACTGAGAGATAATGACCTGAGCCCAAGTCAGATGCTTAGCTGATTGAGTCACCCAGTGCCCAATAAATAACCATTTTAAAAAATTACAAAAAGGAGTATGGCATCAACAAAGTTAAACAATGTGTAAGAAAGGATTACAGGTAGGAAATCAACATAAAATAAGTAAAGTGAAGGGAAATGATTGAAAAAATAAGCAAAACTTTGGTGAGTTAAGGGTAGTAGCTAAGAGAGTCACAACTGTGGAATGGGAGTTTCATCAGAAGGGAGAGAATGGGTGAGATAATATATTTCAAGAAACATTAGATTAAATATTTCTAATCTCATTAATACCACTAACCTCTAGATGAGTGAAAGCCAAGCAGGATCAATAGAGAGAAAATATACCCCAAAGCATTTCATAGGTAAACTGCTGAAAACCAAAATAAAGAGATATCTTACAAGCAGCTAAAGGGGAACAAATGTATTTCATACAGTGAGTGGGGAAATGAGTGATGGCTGACGTTTCATCAAATGGAGTCTAGGCAACAATGGAATACAATCCTTAAAGTGTTCAATAAAAATCCTCTTGTGTTAGTTTCCTGTGGCAACAGTAACAAATTTTCCAAAATTAATGGCTCAAAACAAAACCAATGTATTCTTTTACACTTCTAGAAGTTTAAAATCTGAGCTTGGCTTCACCGGGCTAAGGTTAAAGTGTTGATAGGGTTGGTTTCTTCCGGGGGCTTTGGGAGGGGAATCCATTTCCTCGTCTTTTGCAGAATTCCGTGCCTCTCTGTACTCACTCCGTGGGGCACAGCCCCTTTCTTCACATTCAGAGCCTTTACCACAATCTACCGTTTTGCCTCTGCATCTCCTTCTCTCTCTAACTCTTTCTATTTTGTTCACAGAAGGGTCATTGTGATCACATTTGAGCTGACCAGTATCACCCTGGATAATCTCCTATATCCAGACTATTAACCTAATCACACATGCAATGTCTCATTTGACATACAAGGTAGGCTCAAGGTTTCTATGTCATCTTCAAGGACGCTTTATGCAAGGGCCAGATTTACATAATACCTGGATATGTGGTGGGGTCTGCCATTTATGCTGCTTCATTTACATCCTTAAGGGTGGCACTAATTTTAGCCATCTGAGTCAGAGAGTGGCGATTTTGAATCACTCTCTGCTGGGCAGGAGAAAGTAGAGTTTCAGGAGATTCTGCTCAGTCTTCTCTTTTATGCTCTTACCACATCAACCAAGGGACCTAGGGAGGCTTGCCCCAAATATCAAGAACATTAATCACAATTATCTACTTAGGAACCGGGGAGGTGATCACTGAATGGGGTCATAGACGCAGTAACACATTCCTAACACTGACTCTGGCCAACACTCCACTTACTACCAGTCTCCAAACGTCCCTTCCAAACAGAAGGATTAAATAGAGAATGCCTTGGGTTTCCAGTTACCAATACCATCTCAGACCACGGAAATGTTTCCCTTCCTTTTTCCCCAAGAGAGAAATTACCTGAATAGATTGTTGCAGGTACCTTTGGGGAAAGAATGGGAGAATCCTCCCATCTCCCTGCCTTGCTGTGGCAGGATCCTTCCTCTAGGGGGTCTGACTCCCCTTCGGGATTATGTTATAGATTTTAAAACTGCTGCATGTACAGAAGTTTGGCAACGGATCATGACTTTTTTAAAAATTTTAATTGGAAAAACTGCCCTTATCCTTCTGGAGGTTACTTTCTTATTTTTGTAATGATAAAAGTTGAGTAGTGCCCTTGTTGGCTACTCATCTGCTTTGCCACTGGGGATGCATTTTGTTAAGGGTTCCCATGAGTCTGTGTATGTTTGGCCTCCTGGATGCCACTCCAACCCTGCCATTCATGATCATTTTACCTACCTGGGGTCTGGAAGTTAAATACCACCATATGACCTCTCTTGTTCTAAGATCTTCATGACCCATTGCTGTCAGTGAGCTGAGCTTTACAAAGGCCTTATCTACAGGGGCACCTGGGTGGCTTAGTTGGTTAAGTGTGTGGCTCAGGTCATGATCTCACAGTTCATGAGATCAAGCCCTGTGTAGAGCTCTGTGCTGAAACACAGAACCAGCTTGGGATTCTCTCTCTCCCTCTCTCTTTGCCCCTCTCCTGTTCTCGCTTTCTATCTCTGTCTCTCAAAATCAATAAACATAAAAAAAAATTTTTTTCCTACTGTCAGTCTGTCAGTGGTGGCTTAGGCAGTGGTCAAGAAGGGTATGAGGGTGGATCCTAAGGGGGTTGTGTGGATTGTGTTAGAGGGAGAAGCCTCTTTATTGTGTTCTTACACCAAGGGTGTGTTAGATTTTTTTTTTTTTTAGGTTTTATATAAATTCCAGTTAGTTAAGCTAAGTGAAATAAGTCAGTCAGAGAAAGACAAATATGATATGACTTCATTCATATGTGTTAGATCTTCATGCAGACGGATGGGCCACGTCTTCAGGCTCAGAAGAGTTCGAGTTTTCAAAGCATGAGAGGACAGTTACCCATCATCCCCAGCCCAGTGTCAGAGCCCCATTATTTTCCAACCAGAATCTCAATTTTGGCACACCAGACTTGCTTTGCTTCCATGTTTAACTTTCTGCAGAGCTCAGCTACTCTGAGTAGTAAATCCCAGGGAGCTGGTACCAATTTGACATCATTTAGTGTCACTACTTGTTTGTATTACACTACTTACCAATGGTGGGTCTCTGTGACCAGCGAGGTGACAAATAATTCTGCATCAAACCCCATCTTCATACTTAATTTCTCAAACCTTTCCTGGTCCCAGTGATCACAGATGGTGTTTTCTGCATGGGGATGCGGAGACAGAGATTTTTGCATATAATTATATACTGGCAACCGACACCTGTGGAAAGAAGGAAGGAAAAATAAGGATTGGACAGAGAGAGTAGCCGATCTGTGATGCAGGTCAGAAAGGTCTCATTAGTCCTACGGGGAATTCTGAAACAAAGATGGCACCTCAGAGTTGGTTTCATTGAGCCCGCCTGGGCAAGCTGTAAACCTCTGGCTCGATTAGTCACTGGAGGTAGGGAAGAATGGGCTCCTATGCCAGGGGGTTCTCTGCAGCTGAAGCAAACATTGAACTAGCTGATGTCCTCATCTAAAGAGGCATCAAATAACATATCTTTTTGGGCTGCCACAACGTACAACCCAGATGGGGGGAGGGGGTGGGAATGGACCATCAATGAGAAGATATAATACTGTCCAGTGAGTCTATGAGATTGTAACCTGGTTAGGGATCAGAAAAATGTAAATTAAAAGCATTGCAATGAACTATCTCATTCATAGAATGGCAGAAAGCCACAACTACAAGAAAAAAAAAAAAACTGACAATGCCAAATGTTAAGAAGGAATAAAGCAACTTTACCTGCACACATCAACTGTAAAGAGGTAAAAAATACAATCACTTTTCAGAATTGCTCAGCAATTTCTTCTAAGGTTACATATGCACTTACGTATGTGCCAAGAATTCCACTCTTAGGTAATTTCTCAATAGAAAGAAAAGAAAAGCATATAATCACAAAAGGATTTCTGTAAGAATGCCCATAGTAGGGGTTTCTGGGTGGCTCAGTCGGTTAAGCATCCGGCATCAGCTCAGGTCATGATCTCACAGTTCGTGGGCTCGAGCCCGGCATCGGGCTCTGTCCTGACAGCTCAGAGCCTGGAGCCTGCTTCAGATTCTGTGTGTCCCTCTCTCTCTGACCCTCCCTTGCTCACACTGTCTCTCTCTGTCTCTCAAAAAAAAAAACAAACCCAAAAGCACAACATAAAAAAAATGTCCATAATAGTAATAATCACAATAGCCAAGAACTGGAAGGGAACTCAAATGTCTCTCAACAGATGACTGACAAAAAAATGATGGCATATGGGGCACCTGGGTGGCTCAGTCGGTTAAGTGTCTGACTTCAGCTCAGGTCATGATCTCAAGGTCTGTGATTTGAGCCCCACATCAGGCCCCACATTGACAACTTAGAGCCTGGAGCCTGCTTCAGATTCTGTGTCTCCCTTTCTCTCTGCCTCTTTCCTGCTCATACTCTGTCTCTGTCTCAAAAATAAATAAAACATTTAAAAATTTAAAATATGATGGCATAATCATGCAATGGAATTTTATTAAGAAAAAGAAAAGCAACTTAAAACAGAATGACACACTATTGGCAAGTAGAGCTACAAGGATGAACTTAGAATACAATGTGGGGAGCAAAAAAAAAAAAAACAGATACAAAAATGTATGCAAGCACGATGTTATTTAATAAGAAGCTCAAGAATATGCAAAACGAATGTGTGGGAATCCAAACTAAAATAGTAGTTGCCTTCAGGACAACTGATGGATCTGAAAGAGGCACAAAGGTACCACTTGGGCTGATAGAAATGTGTAATGTGATGTACTTTGGTTACACTAGAATATACTAGATTCGTCAATGTGTGCACTGTTTAAAATGTTCACTTATTTTTGAGAGAGAAAGTGGGAGAGGGGCAGAGGAAGAGGGAGACTGTATCAGAGGCAGGCTCCAGCCTCTTTGCCCCCAGCAAAGAGCCCAAACAGGGCTTGAACTCATGAACTGCGAGATCATGGCCTGAGCCTAAGTCAGATGCTTAATTGGCTGAGCCACCTGAGTACCCTGTCAATGTCTACAAATAATGGCAGTATGTTACATTGTGTTTAAGTTACTCCTCAATTAAAAAAAAGAAAGGATGAAGCCCCTGGGTGCCTCACTTGGTGAAGCATCTGATGTCTGCTCTGCTCAGGTCAGGAGCTCACAGTCTGTGGGTTCGAGCCCTGCATCAGGCTCTGTGCTGACAGTGTAATGCCCAAGTCGCAGTATCCCCCAAAGACCAGAGACCACCAGGGAGACAGAGTCATGCATGCAATAGCAAAGGGTGGTTTTATTAATGGCTTAGGCTGGCCGAGCCTAAACTCGGGCTCACAGACTTTACAGGCACAGTGGATTCATGCTGAGAGCCCCCCGGACATGGCGGGGTAGGGCTTTTATGAGTTTTGGGAAGGGGGAGTTACAGGAAATTGTGACACAGGCTCTGCGATCCAATCATAATGTACAATATCATTGACAACAGGTTTAACTATTCACATTGTCTAGAGTATTACTTTTGGAGGGATCCGATTATAATATTTAGATTACCTTTAAAATCAACCAATTATAGGGCGAGCCTAGGGTCTTGTTTGGCAACTCTCGGGTTAACTTTAACATTAGGTAACAGGGTCCTATCTAAAGTTCTCATCTACAGGCCTCACCCTTAGGAATGTGGGGAGTGGTAGCTGCCCTTCTCTGATTGGGTGTTGCTAAGGTGGTCTCTCTTGCTCTAGGCAATGTGTAACTGCCTGTTAGTTTCAGGGAACTGAAACCTAGGCCTTCTAGATCAGATGGGGAACTTAAAGCCTGTTTGGTTTAGACTTGTGTCCTTACAACAGCTCAGAGCCTGGAGCCTTCTTCAGATTCTCTGTCTCCCTCTCTCTCTGCCCCTCACCTGCTCACACTCTGTCTCTCTCAAAAATAAATAAATGTTAAAAAATAAATTTAAAAGAGAAAATAGAGTGATCACTTATTATTATAAGTATAATCTGTATAAAAATATGCATCTATATATGAAGAAGTTTCTTTAAGGTGATTGGCTGATACATATAAGGCAAACAAACACCAAGAATATAAGGACTATGTGATATTCACTATGATAAATTTAGTTCAAAAAGAGTATAAGACAAGAACACTATAAAATATAAGAAGGGGCATCACACGAAGTGGTGAATTTAACAAACATTTTGGCAGAATTGTCCTCATGCATTACAATATATATATATATATATATATATATATATATATATATATATATATTGCAGAAAACTACAGGAAATACAAGAAAAAATTTACAAATTTGATACATCAGTAGTAGAATTTATTTTATCCTTCTCAGTCAATTACTGGATGATGCACCAAATTGAGAGGCCCCAAAATAAGTCAACTGAAACTTAGATTCAATTGAGCTAAATAATCTCTCTTCAAGGACCCTTGGAAAGTTCACAAAAATGCTAATGTTTAAAAACAACATCCTTATCACCATCAATAATACAACAAAACAACAGAGTAAAGCCACTTAAAAAGAGAAAGTATATGGGGGCACCCCGGGGGCTCTGTCAGTTAAGTGTCTGACTTTAACTCAGGTCATAACCTTGCGGTCCCTGGGTTTACCTTGTGCCTGGCAACTGTGCTCATGGCTCAGAGCCTGGAGCCTTCTTCCGATTCTGTGTCTCCCTCTTTCTCTCTCTGTCCCTCACCTGCTCACACTATGTCTCTCTTCCAAAAATAAATAAGCATTTAAAAAATTAAAAAAAATAAAAGAGAAGGTACATGTATGGCACAGCATTTGGCTGCAAAACCAGATGAAGTACAAATCCTTCCTTACTGACTCTGTGTCATTGGACCAGTTACTCAACCTCTCTGAGCTTCAGTGTCGTTATTTGTAAATGAAGAATTGTATGGGTTTACTTCATTGTGATCGGGAATATTTACAATTGAATTAAAATGAAATCATGACAGTAATGCCTCACATAAGGTAAACCCTCTAAATATTATCATGTTTATTATTGCAGAGCACCTTTTTTATGATGGTGATTGATACAATTTTAATTAGATAATGCTAAGGACAAATTCCACCAATGACTGCAACTCTTACGTACTTAGCTTCCGTTTTTTGTTTGTTTGTTCTACAGCCTTTACCACTCACATGGTTTCTTTAATGTCGTGTGTGTGACTAAAGATTTAAGTGCCAACTGGGCGATATTTTATCGTGAATGCACTTTCCCCACCTTGAGCCAGTGCTTTTCCTACATCTTGCTTTTCTTCAAAAATATAAGGTCACTGGGGCACATGCCTCTTGACTGGAGAGTGAGGAAGGGTAAGATTTTGAAAAATGCAGCAAGGCAGCTGGTAACTCTGTATAGGAATCAAGTAGAACTGACCACGTAATGCAAACTGGCTTTACTCTGTTGTGTTCTCAGAGGCAAAGGGAAATTGATACCATCTAAATTCTCTCCCTATAGTCTACACAGACCGATGCCTGGAAGGTCAAATAGGAAACACCACTTTCAATATGTCATAGAAAATTCAGCCTCAGTGACTTAAATCTAAGTCATTGTCACAGAACTCAAGAGCTTCATGAAGTTGAACAAGTGCCATTAGCCGTGAGTCTTAGTTTCTCCAGTTTTGACAATAAACTTAAAGAATTCTGTTTTTTCCTAATGTTTATTTATTTCTAAGAAAGAAAGAGAATGTGTGGGGAGATGCAGAGTGAGAGAAGGAGAGGAAGAATCTCAAGCAGGCTCTGCACTTTCAACACAGAGCCTGATGGGGGAATCAAACTCATGAACTGTGAGATCATGACCAAAGCTGAAATCGAGAATCAGACACTTAATCAACTGAGCCATCCAGGGGCCCCTTAAAAAATTGTTTCTAAGAGAGAATAAAATGAATGCTATAGACTCATTACTGTTGTTTTCTTTTTTCTTTCCTTTCATACTGGAAAAAGCTGCCATTTTGCAATTGATATTCACTTATAAGTAATCAATGCCAGATTATTCCTGATGACCAAATTCAGTATAGACAACACAGGTGAAAAGTTCCTGAAGGGAAATAGAGATGTGGCTGGGAAATGGGGATAGAAAAGCCATACATAGACTGCTGGAGTCTAAGGAATTATTTAAGCATATAGACCCAGTGATCAGAGGGTTGGTTGGGGTCCTGGCCCCTGCCTTCTGGTTATCTGAGGCTGGGAAATAATTCACTTCAACCTCTGAGAAGGTTTTCTTATCTGTAAAGATGATATTATTGCCTGCTTTCCAAATTTTGTGAAAAGAGTTAATTTAGTGAATATAAAGTAATAAAATATCTGGCATATGATGTGAATCCTCTCCCTCTTAGATAATATTAACAATGTCTGTCTCTCCAGCTCTGTGTACACACTGCATTAAAGAGCCAATTGGTATGTCCACAAAACGAATGGTCATCAATATGTCTCTCTGGCACTATCTAGAGGAGAATGTCCAATCAGCAGTCTGCATCGCTCGTCTGGACATTACCCTAACAAAGACTTCACTACAATGGAAAACACTTTCCTGACAAGTGAGATAAAACTGGAACATGGGTTCTTGACGTTTCTACTTCTACCAGCATATAGAAGCTGCTCATTAAATGAATGGGCGTACTGTGACCTGGCGGTTTATAATTCCTTTGTGGTCTAATAACAGTATAAGTTTGCAAGGCACTTACATTTACATCCCATCATATAGCCTTTAAATTGCCCTTCCAAGCAAGCCAAAGCATGCATGGCTATTGTGTGATTTATGGATCTAAACTCTGAGGCAATAAAGAGCGAGAACACCCACTGAGTCTTTATTATATGTAAAGCATTGGTCTAAAAAAAGACATTGGTCTAAACATTTTACCAGCATTAACTCATTTAATTATCCAACAATCCTATGAGGCAGGTACTGTTGCTACCCTCTTTTTTATAAATAAAAAAATAATTGAACCATAGAGAAATTAAGAAACTCATGCTGGAAAGACAGGATTATAAGTATAGGGCATGTAGTTCTCGATTTCAAGGGTTTCACTGCAGAATCGGAGGTGGCAGGAGTCCTGTGTTGAGAAGAAATAGGAGCATCAAGTTTTAATTATTTTCAAGTTGCTTGTTTTAAACTCAGGGAGAATATTAATAATTATGAAATCTAGTGAACAAAGTGGCTGGCAAATAATGAATATACTAATTCACTGGTGCCCCTATGTAAAATAATAAGCATTTTGGGGTGCCTACATGGCTCAGTCGATTGAGTGACTGACTCTTAATTTTGGCTCAGATCATGATCCCAAGGTCATGGGATGGAGCCCCCTGTTGGGCTTCATGCAGAGTATGGACCTGCTTGAGATTCTCTCTCTCTCTCTCTCTCTCTCTCTCTCTCTTTATCTCTCCCTCTGCCCCTTTCCCCCACTAGCACACTATCTCTGTCTAAAACTGTTCTCTGTTCTATGCAGTTCGAAAATAGAATAGAAAGTTCCCATTTCAACAACAGCAACAGGAACAAATAATTAAATACCTTCAGAACTTTGGAGATTCAGAAAACACATGAATAAAATTTAGGACTCTATTGAGGGACATAAAAAAAAACAAGAATGAAGGGAAAGGTATATTTTGGTATTGGATGGGAAGAGTTGACATTGTTAAAATGATATTTCTTTCTAAACTAATCAGTGAACATAATGCTATACAGTAAAAAAGGAAAATAATTCTCTTTCCTTTTCGGGAACTAGGTGCTTTGATTGTAAAACTCATATGGAAAAATCTATATATAGCATTAGCACTTTAAAGGTTGGAGGGGGGAAATGGTAACACACAATAAGCCTATTAATTTTCAAAAGTATGATAAAACTCCAGCAATTAGAAGAATTTGGCATTTCAGGCACAGAGAGATGGATCATTAGGATAAAATATCAAGTTCTAAAACATTTCTGAGTAGGTCTATGAAGTAAAGAAAAGGATGGATATCACTGTGAAAGGGAGTAACTGACTGGATGGGAAGGTGGAGAGGGTGGTTCAAAATGTCCCAAGGTAAACAAAGGAAACATCAGAATCCCAATATGCCTTTTTCTTCCTTTATTTCTTACATGAAAAGTATTCAGATGAATACGATGTTTAAAGATTAAAGAACAAAATAATAAAAGATCTAAAATAAAACAAGAAATACTGATAGGGGATACTTATGGGAAAGGCCTTTCTGACCATAAAGGCCAAAAAATGCATGAAAGAACATATTGCTAACATTGATTGCAAAAAATATAAAATATTCTGCATGTCAAAACATAATATCGAGTCAAACACAAACATCAAATGGGGAAAGTTATTTACTACATACATGATGACTGTGTTCATTAGCTCCTGCTACGTAACAAAATCCCATTATCTAGGGGATCTTAAGTGACAGACAGTTCTGGAGGCTGAGAAGTCCAAGATCAAACTGCCAGGTGATTCACTTCCTGATGACACTCTTTCTGCTTCACAGAAAGCTACCTTCTCGCTCTGTCCTCACATGGTGTTTCCTCAACTCATGCATTTAGAGAGAGACAGAGATAACTCTCTGGTATTTCTTCTTATAAAGACACTGATTCCATTATGAGGAGTGCACGCTCATGACCTCATCACAACCCAGTTACATCCCAAAGGCCTCATCCCCAAACACTATCACACTGGATGTTAGGGCTTCAACATATGGATTATGAGGGAAGACACTCAGTTGTCCCTGGCAAAAATGGGTTGAGGACCTCAAAAGTGAATTCAGTGGAAAATAAATGAAAATGTCATATAAATATGTTCAAGAATGTTAATCCAGGTAGTGAAATGCAAATGAAAACTTCAGTGTACCACAGTTCTCTAATCAACATGACCCATTTCCAGTTTATGGTATAGAGGAAAGGGGGGTGTTTGGAGAACATTACACTGCTGGCTGTCACAGAAATTAGTAGAGTCATTTTGGAAGGGCATATGGCAATATTTGACAGTATCTGAAAAGGATGGATAGATAGGAAGATAGATAGATAGATAGATACATACATACATACATACATACATAATAGAAAGAATATATCTACCTATATCTGTATCTACGTCTATATCTACAGCAGTATCTTTATCTATATGTCAGGAACCAATAATTTCAACTGTATGAAACTATCCTACAAATCAAGTCATATGTCAAAGGGCTAATTCTGAGGGGCAGAGAGGTAACATTCTCACTCTGGGTCAAGCCACTGATGATGTTCAGCCCCCACATTCAAATCTAGATCTAATAATTTCAATCTTCATGCTGCATTCCTGATCTCAAGACTATCGTGAAACACAATGATAATAACTGGTCAGTCATCAGTTGTCTAATACTGCATAGCCAGTCACCCCCAAACCGAGTGGTTTATTTCCCACAGATCTGTGTGTTGGTGGATGTCAGAAGCACTGTTCTTTTGCTCGCCTTTTCTAGATTTGCCCATGTCGCTATCATCATGTGGAGGTTCGACCGAGGCCACAGGACTAAGATGGTCTCTTCATTCGTGTGTTCTTGATGTAGACCTCCAGTGGGCATTTCTATCCACACCATCTCTCACTATGAGTTGGCCTAACTTCATATTATTAATATTATTCTTAATAGTTGGCAGGTTCCAGAAAAATAAGTACCAGTGCACAGGTAGTTATTAAGTCTCTGTTAACAGCATATTTGTTAAATTCTTGCTATGCGAGATGGTCAAACCCAGAATTGGTGTAGGAAAGGAGCACATAAGAGAGTGGAGGGGCAGACCCATGCTTCCTTAGGAGTCTCAGAAGGAACAACCCACCACAGTGTGAAAAATGGGATGCATGTATCAGGTGGGCTTTGAAAGAAGTACCCTGCGGTAAGTGTCTGCAATCTATGGCCTGTTTTTATAAATAAAGTTTCATTGGAATGTTGCAACCACCACACCCCATTGTTTAAGTGTTGTCAGTCCAAGCTTGTCTGCTAGAACAGCAGAGTTGAACAGATGCAACAGGACCATATGGCCCAGAAAGCCAAGATACTGACCATCTGGCCCTTTATAGGGAAAGTTTGTGGACCTAGGAAGTCCAGGAGATGGTTCTCTCTCTGCATTTAATAGTCCACACCAAATTTGCATACGTGTGTGATCTAATCCCATTGCTAAAATTCCTTCTCAGCCTTCTTCTTCTTTTTCTTTTTTTTTTTCCCAAACACCGTAACTCATTCTTGTTGTTCCATTCATGAGCACTATTGTTTTCAAATGTCATTACATCTTTATTTCACTAGGCTTTAATCTTAAAGTGGTACTCAATTTAAGCTATAATCACTGCAGTTGGGCCCCCAAGATTATACAATCACTTTACAGCAAAGATGCTCACAGGTATTCCCCATGGTGATTGTGAGGCTGCATGCTGTAATTCGGAATGGGACTTTTAACTTTGGAGCAATAGACAAACACAATGAGAGAGCACTTTGTTTAGAGATTCATTTTGATGTTTTGCATTAAGCTCCCTCTAAATAGCAATTGAGCTTCAGCAAATAAATTACTTTCTTTCAATTTTGCTCTGGGCCCTAGTAGACAAGATGCATTTAGAGGAGGGTTTATGAAATGCTCCAAGACAGTGAAAGACTCTCTGTGCTTTCCTGGAGTGATCTGTTGACAATAGGAGACTGGAAACCATAAAAATGTAGAAGTCATTTGTCTCTTTATGGCAACAGTTTACTCTGGTATCATATTACATATTAAATCATCAGCTCAATAATGCGCAAACAACCCCACTCCACTCCATATTACAATGTAGTAAGAATTAATGTTTGCTTGTCAGCTGCATATTTTTTCCTATTCCTTTATCCTAAATGCATCTTATTTTAAACTGTGATTTTGCTGGTGCTGTTCCTTCTGCCCAGAATGCTCTTCTGTTCTGGTCACTTGAACTTGGTAATAATCAACACCCAGCTAGCACCTTGCCTCTCCTCCAAATCCATTTTAGTTCCTCACGCATGTACCTGGAATCATGCTCTGGTTCTGCCATTCACTTCCATTCAGTTGTGAAAATGGAGCCTCCTTGATCTTTGGTGTTCTATGTACAAAGTAGAAGAAATACTACCTCTCTTTTAAAGCTGTGAAGATAAAAAGATTATGTTCAAAATAACAATAAAACATGGCCTTTGCAGAGAACTAGAGTAGATAAAGATATGTGAGCTTCTAGCTCCCCCTCTGTTTTTCTTATAACTTTATAGCATATTCCCATGTGTCCACTTCCCTGCATACCTTTTTCAATGATATAATTTTAACCCAACTTTTTACATGTCCTTAGATTGTGGACATTATGAGGTAATAGATCATGGTCTAATTTATTCTCCACATAATTGTCACCTGACAGGTGAGATAAATTGTAGATGTTAAATCATTGGTGGAGGGTAAGGGAGTGGGAGAGAGAGAGAGGGAGGCAAGGAGGGAGGGTAAGAGGGATGTGGATATTGCAGACTGGAAGAGGGAATTTGTGGATTTTTAATGCACTCCACATGCAATTGTGCCTTGGTTGAAACAGAACAGCAGTTGGCAAAGGAAACTCGAGGCTGATCAATATTTTAAAGGAATGGATGAATAATTCTGGAGAAAGTTTTAAATGACTTCCCAACCTTCCTAAAATTCTAAGACTTAATCATCTATTTTAAAAGCTCTCTTCTCCTGGCATAGTTCAGTACTTTAAAAAATAATATTTGGTAGGTAGATGGGATAAATATTCAACTGATTGGCAGCTGAACTGGAAAATCCATTCATATTCAGGGCAGTGGTTGAAAAAAGAAAAAAAAATCCCAGGAGGGTGGACCTGGCCTTTGCAATGGAACCTGTCTTCTGTTTGAATTCCCACCTTATCCCCAGTTTCAGCAGCCCTCCCATGATGATCTATCCATAGAGGCTTTCTGAGCAGCCATAAGTCTGAACTACTCAGAGTCTTCTTACCAGGTCGCTCCTCCCCAGGGGCCCTTATGGAGTCTCCAGCTCAACTTTCTCTACTCTTAGTGTCAACAAATGTTATCTCTGCATTGGCATCTCTGCCTTTGAATGAGGCTAAATTTGGCTCAGAGTACCAATCAGTCCTCAGTTTCTCTTGTTCTGCTGAATTCTTTCTTTGGTGTCACTATTGGACCCACTATTCCCACCTCTTCCCCTGTCATCATTCACCATTGGGAGCCAACCACCACCAGGCAGACACTGCCACCACCACCATGGCTGTGTGTTCTCAGTCTCCTAATGGTCACTGTGGACTTCACTGAGTGTCAGTGTGGTCACCACATGATGTGTTGTCTAAACCAGGACACCCACTAGAGTAAAACCAATACCTGATGATCTCATCAGAAAAATGGGTGTGAAACAAGTCTGCTCAGAAAAAGTCAAGCATTCTTGCTCAACTTTCTAGATGCACAATCCACTTCCCATGCAGTGTCTCTTCTGGCCAGTTGGGTGCCATACAATCTCCTTTTCAGGCAGTAACACAGAGGGTATCTTCCAAATGTAAGAGCTTCAAATCAATTACAATGTGTACCAAATGAATCCTAGTTAGGAAATCAGGATCTGTACTAGTTCCAAACAGAAGGAATGTAATACAAGTAATTGGAAACCTGAATGATGTAATCACTAAAGGTACGCAGGGAGGGGAGAAGCAACCTAGAAGTTAAGTTAAGAAAGAGATGCCATGTCTCAAGATAGTGGCACAGGACAGAAGGCAACGTGACCAGAGTTCAGAGTTTAGGATTTGCGGTTTTGCCTACCAAGTAGGTGCTGAAATTACAGAGGACAGAGGTACTGAAAGCGATGGCACCCGGGGACAAAAGAAAGGAAGATAATGCCCTAACTTCTCCTTTCCTACCATCCTTCAATCTAAAGTCTGTGCTCCCACCGGTGGTCCAGAGGGATTCCAACTCCCAAGGGAGCCTGGGTAAAGCCACCTACTGAGGTCAACTTGGTCATAAACAGCAGAGCAGGGTTAGACAGAAATCTCAGCAAGCAGGTGACACATGGTGATGTAATGAAATCTACATAGATGCATTATTTTTTGTAGATTGTACAAATGATATATGAACAAATCCTTTGCATTGCATTGACCCTCCTATTTTCCATGTATGAACCCAATTGGAGGTACTGTGTCTGCATCAATTTGCTTTAAGCTAGGGGAACTAACTGTTCTTTGCATTCAATGCATTGCTATTAAAAATATCATAGACTCTCAAGGCTACATGGAGAAACAGTAATGACCTGGTCAAATCACTCAACAAGTGCTTCTACCAAAAAAGCATCAATCCAGCATGACTGACTACCTCAGAGAAGCTCTCTGCTGAGAATACCGATCCAGGTGTCTGCCAGGAGGCACGGATATTTGACTGCCTCCAACTCCTCATTGTAGACCATATGGAGACAGCAACTGACTTCATCCAAGAGTTTAGAGATTCCTAGTCATCACCAGAGAATGATGTGTATCTGCCAGGACAAATTATCGGCATATTCAAAGTTTTTGGAAGTTTTGTCTTAAGAATGCACATAACATATGCCAGCATGAGTTAAATTCATTGACTTGGAGTCAGGAAGACCAGCATTTATGTCCAAACTTTTTCACTAAAGAGCAGATTAGGCAAGATCTAGACTCTACAGGGCTTTGGTTACCCAATTTGTAAAATCATAATGTTAATATTGCCTACTATATAAGATTCTGGAAAGTATTTACTCATATAATATTTAGAGAAGGCCCACCACATAGATCTATAAAGGCTAGCTGCTATTATTATGATTTTTGTCATCATTTTCAGTCATTCTTCTGTTGATGAAAATTAGCTAACCCCAAATTTGCTGAAAATGCTGTTTACAATGATTCCGTGATGGTAGAAAGACAGGCCAAATAAAATATGTCAAATGCAGGCAGCCAGGCAACTGAGTAAGCTTTAAAATAATACACAAAAAAAGTATTATTTGATTACAACATTCAAAAGCACTCTATAGCTCGAATTATAGAAAGAAATGAAGTTTTTAGAAATCTTATTTATTAAAGAAAAAGAAGAAAAAGACCAAAGATATTATATTTCTGATTCCTCATGCAAGCTTCTATCAGAGCTGGCATAATTATTTCAATCTTTGTCCTCTTTTAACATCTTTTGTTAAGTGGTTATGAACTTTTTCATACATCCTCACCAAATAATCTGCTTTTCTAGGCTAATCTCTATAAGTCTGTACTATAGTCCTGAAATAACACTGATATTGGATGAGAGAGGCTTTATGTGGCCAGAGATGAGGAGAAAATAGGGAATCACTCCTGTGACCTCCCTTGTTCTCTCTTCCCTCAGACCTTCTGCTCATTCCCACATTCAACTGGTAAACATCAGTCATAACTATCACCACCCCTTTCTGGGGACAGTCACAGAAAATTATTTGAAATTACTTTAAAATGTCCCATCATCCTAACCATAATGTACATATGAGACTGAACAAGACTGAATTCGCAGGATTCCAGGATACATTATGACAATTCATTTGCGTGATAGAAGACATTAGACCATTAACAAATTCCAGAACAATGCAATGAGCACTGAATTGGTGGTTTAAAAATTGGTCATTAAGGGGCACCTGGGTGACTCAGTCAGTTAAACATCTGACTTCAGCTCAGCTTATGATCTCACAGCTCATGGGATGGAGCCCTGCCTTAGGCTCTGTGCTGACAGTTCAGAGCCTGGAGCCTGCTTCAGATTCTGTGTCTCCCTCTCTCTCTGCTCTTCCCCTACTCGCACTCTGTCTCTCTTTCAAAAATAAACATTTAAAATTTTTTAAAAATTGGTAGTTAAGTCTCTCTTCTTCTGTTTACCTGTGAATTTTGACAAGTTTTCCCATATTTCCAGGACTTCATTCTCCATTCAATCTTCCACAGAATTAGAAATTTCAATTAGAAAATCTCTGAAGATGGGGCCTCTGGGTGGCTCTGTAAGTTAAGCCTCTGACTTCGGCTAAGGTCATGATCTCACGGTTCATGGGTTGGAGACCTGTGTTGGGCTCTGTGCTGACAGCTGGGAGCCTAGAGCCTGTTTCTGATTCTGTGTCTCCCTCTCTCTGCCCCTACCTGCTTGAGCTCTGTCTCCGTCTCTCTCTCAAAAGTAAATTAAAATAATTAAAAAGTATTTAAAAAAAAATCTCTGAAGTCTTTTCAGTCTTAAAATTGTTTTGATATATATGTAAATATAGATTATATCTAATTGCCTTATCTAATTAGCCTATCATTTATATAATGTCTTTAGGAAGCAAAATTAGAGTAATTTTTTCCCTTATTTTATATAGTTCTTAAACTTTTAATGACAATGATGAATTGTTTGCAAAACTTAAAGTATGCTCTTTTTTTAGAGTTCCAATTCTGATAATAGCAGAATAGCTTTTATCAAAATAAATCGCCCACACAGCAGCTATAAATTCTAGACAAATATTTTTAAAACGACTTTAAAGTCAGATAGAAGGCACAAAGGTAGTCAGAAACAGGAGTAAAGTTGCATCTTGACAGAAGGGAAGCCTGCTCAATCAGATCCGTGTTCACACGGTTTGCCCCGGGCACTTCAAGCTCCCGTGGCGAAGGGTGACAAGCCAGCAAGCACATGGACACGGTGCCCTTGTCTTCAGTTATCGACAGGGAGAGAAGAGATGGAGGAATGGAAATTGGGGTGGGAATGAGTTCAGGTAAAGAAGGAGTTCCAGAAAGGTCATCCAGAAACATAAGAAGAAAAATGTCCTAAGTCCTTGGCCCAACACTGAGCTCCACAAGCGGGGGGATAGATTCAGTGGAATAAAACAGCTGAAAGGCAGAGCAGCCCGAAAAGAGGCTCAGTTACTGCCCAGTAAAGTGGCTAAAGTTTGAAATTTATATCTCTTCCCATCAGAAGGGGCCAAGGGCTTTCCACAGCATTGCCCTAACAAAACATAAATTCAAACTTCCACAGGTTCAAAGTGATCAGCTAGTAATTTTACTGCTTTTTTTTATAACACATATTAACACACCAGAGAAATATAACAGAATTAAGAGCCTAACGTGTATCCTCCCAATGCCCTGTGCTCAATATAAAGCAGCAGATATATGAAGAAGAAGGAAAATGCGACACATTGTCATGAAAGGGGAATGGAGTGTTGATACACACAGCACCTTTGATGTATCCAAGAAATGAGAAGGCTGAGTGGTTGCCAGGGTTTAGGGCTGGGACTGCGTTGGCTGAGAGGTGGGTGAGTGTGATCATAAACAAACAACGCAAAGGATTCTGGTGGTGCAGGAGCAGTTCTGCATCCAGATACAAGAACCCCACGCGTGAGAGAATGGCAGAGAATCAAATGTGCAAACGGGCACACAAATACATGTACACACATGCACGTATACATGCAGATCGTCCAGTAAATCAGAAGATATGAATGAGATCAGTGGATTTTCTCAATGTCAATATCCTGGTTTATGATCTCATTTATCATTTGACAAGATATTATTGGGGGGAAAAAACCGAGTAAAGAGTAAATAAGAACTCTATTTTTCATTTAACTCTGTGTGAATCAAAATTGTTTCAGGGGTGCCTGAGTGTGTTAGTCGGTTAACTGTCCAACTTTGATTCAGGTCATGATCTCAGGGTTCCTGGGTTTGAGCCTGCTTGGACCTATGTGCTGACAGTGCAGAGCATGGACCCTCCTTCACATCTGTGTCTCCCTCACTCTGCCCCTCCCCTGCTCATTCTCTGTCTCTCTTTCTCAAAAATAAAAATAAAAAAAAGGTGGTTTCAAAATGAAAATTTTAAGTTAAAAAATCCTTCTAAAATAATAAGAAAATTTTTCAAGGTACAGAATCAATATAGAAGTGCCAATTCAATTTTGATACACTAGCAGTAACATCTTGGAAAATAAAATTAATAAATACATTTCCATTTGCAATACTGAGAAAAATATCAGCCAAAATTCTGTAAGACTTGTACACTGAAAACTGTCAATAAATTACTAAAGATAGGGAGAGATGTGCTATGTTAACAAATTGAACAACAATATTGTTAAAATGTTTGTTAGCATCAAATTGATCTTAACTGAGAGTAGGCTTTTTAAGAAATTGACATTAAAATTAGTATTTAAATTTATATGGGATGGAAAATTATCTAGAATAGTCAAAATAATTTTAAGAAAAATAGAAACATTGGAAAACTTGTACAATATTACTGTAGTAATTACTGCAAAGGTAAACATATTTTTACAATATGTGTTATGGAAAGGTATATTATATATTAAAGGAATGTGGTGAGGTGTAAGTATATACAAATGGTGTATCATCGACAGAATGATGGACCTATAGATCAGTGAGACAGAAGAGAGGGTAGAGGCATCTCAGTGGCTCAGTTGGTTAAGTATCTGACTCTTGGTTTCCACTCAAGTCATGATCTCACCAGTCGTGGGATCCAGCCCCATCTTGGACTCTGTGCTGACAGTGCAGACCCTGCTTGGGATTCTCTCTATCCCTCTCTCTGCCCCTCCCCTGTCTCAAAATAAATAAATAAGCCTTTAAAAAGTTTTAAAAAAAACTTAAAAGAGAGAGATTAAAGAAATAGACTCACCTACATATGGTCCACTGATTTTCAATCAAGACTCTGAGTCAACTTAATGGGGAAAGGTAAGTCTTTATTTTCATTTTTTAAAACAAAGAGATCTAGGGAAAAATGGGTATCTAGAGAGAAGAAAATAAACATTGAGTCTTAGGTTACTCTGGACATAAAATTTAAATTGCAATGAATCAAAGTCCTAAATAAGGCCTCAAACCATAAAGTGTCTAGAGGAAAACAGAAGATAACAGTCACAACATTTGGGATAAGTAAAGATTCTTTAGATATGACCCAAAAAAAGAGGTACCTGGGTGATCAGTTGGTTAAGTGTCTGACTTGGGCTCAGGGCATAATCTGCTGGTTTGTGAGTTTGACCCCCATGTCCAACTCTGTGCTGACAACTCAGAGCCTGGATCCTGCTTTAGATTCTGTGTCTTTCCCTCTCTCTCTACCTCCCATGTGCATGTTTTGTCTCTCTCTGTCTCTCAATAATAAATAAACATTAAAATATTTTTAAAAATATGACAAAAAATGTTCTATCTGCATATCTATCAATCTATAAAATATATACATATGTAATATGTATAATCAGTATACATTTATCTAATATGTATGTTAGAACTCATAAAATTTTACAATTCTGCTAAAATAAAAAATTGTTTCAAAGCGAAAAATATGTCAAAACATCATACATTGGAGTAATGAAATATTATTCAGTGCTATAAAGAAATGAGCTGTTAAGCCATGAAAAAACATGGAGAAGTCTTAAATGTATATTGCTAAGTGAAGAAAGCCAATCTGAAAAGGTTATATGTTGTATGATTCCAACTATATGCCACTTTGAAAAAGACAAAACTATGGAGTCAATAAAATGATAAAAGATTGCCAAAGGCTAGGGAGAAGAAGTATGTATAGTTAAAGCGCAGGGGAATTTTTTGCACAAACTACTCTATGTGATACCATGAATGTCAATACATGTCATCATAGTCATTCTATATTTATCCAAATGCATAGAATGTATAACACCAGGAGTGAGCCCAAGTGTAAACTGTAGACTTTGGATAGTGATGTTATGTCATTGTAGGTTCATCAACTTTAACAAATGTAACACTGTAGTGGAGCATGCTGGTAATGGGTTAGGTTATGCATGTGTGAGGCATAGAACACATGGGAAATTTCTGTACCTTCTGCTCAATATTACTGTGACCTAAAACTGTTCTCAGTAATAAAGTCCATTGAAAAAATTGAAAAAGAGAAATCCCCATAGTTAACATTATACTCAATGGTGAAAGAGCAAAAGCTATTTTTCTAAGACCAAGAATAAGATAAGAATACTCACGTTTACCACTTCTGTTGAAAATAGTACTGGAAGTCCTGGCCAAAGCAATTAGGCAAGAAAAATATAAAAGTCAGAAAATTAGAAAAGAGACATACATTTGTCTCTGCTTGCAGATGACATGATCTTATATGTAGAAAACACAAAGGATTCCACACCAAACAAAAAGAAAAGGAAAAGAAAAAGCATGGAGAAGAAAGAGAGAGAGAGAGAAAGAAGGAAGGAAGGAAAGAGGGAAGGTGTGAAGGAAGGAAAGAAAGAAGGAAGGAAGTGAAGAAAAAGAGGAAAGGAAGAAGAAGAAAGAAAAATTATTACAACAAGTAAATAAATTTAGCCATGTTTCATGATACAAAAGCAGCACATAAAAATCAGTGTGTTTCTGTACATTAACAATGAACTTGAAAAGGAAATTGCGAAAACAAATCAATTTACAATAGCATCAAACAGAATAAAATATTTGGAATAATCTTAACCAGGGAAGTGAAAGATGTGTATACTGAAAACTAGAAAACATTGGTGAAACAAATTAAAGACGCAAATAAATGGAAGTTCATCCAATGTTGTTGCAATGAAAGACTTGATATTATTCAGATATCCATTTGACTCAAAGAAATCTAAAGATTTAATGCAATCTCTGTAAAAATATCCAAGACATCTTTTGTAGAAATAGAAAATTTTATTCTGGAATTCATAGAGAATCTCAAAGGACCAGAAATAGGCACAACGATTTTGAAGAACAAAACTGGAGGTCTTACGTTATCTGATTTTAACATTTATTAGAAACTACTATAACAGTGTGGTACTAGCATTAAGACAGATATATAAACCTACAGGATAGAATACAAAGGCCAGAAATAAACTCTCACATGTATAGTCAAATGATTTCAACAAGAATCCTAAGAGTATTAAAGGGGATAAAGAACAGTTTTAACAAATGTGTTTTTTTAATTGAATATCCATATTCAAAATAATAAAATCGGACTCTTCTCCTGTAACATATACAAAAGCTGTCTAAGGATCACATACCTAACATAAGGGTTAAAGCTATAAAACTCTTAGAATAAAAAAAAATGGAAAAAGTTTACAACATTGGATTTGGCAGTGATTTCTTGAGTATGACACAGGCAACTAAAGTAAAAATAGAAAATTTTAACTACATTAAAATGAAAATCTCCTGCACGCTAAAAGACACAATCAACAGCATGAAAAGGCAATTAGTGGAATGGGAAAAAATGTTGGCAAATCATATATCAAGTGATACGAAAGAGGTTCATAACCAGAACATATTAACAACTCACATAACTCAACAACAGGAAAACAAATAACCCAATTATAAAATGGACCAAATATCCTTTGGGTAAATGCCCAGTAGTGCAATTGATGGATCATTGGGTAGTTCTATTTTTAACTATTTTTGAGAAACCTCTATACTGTTTTCCACAGTGGCTATACCAGGTTGCATTCCCACCAAAAAAGGCATCAGGGTTCCTTTTTCTCCTCATCTTCATAGCGCTATATCCAATGGCCAAATATGCAAAGAGCCAAATTGTCCATTGACTGATGAATGGATAAAGAAGATGTGGTATATATGCAACAGAATATTCTTCAGCCATAAAAACAGAATAAAATCTTGCCATTTGCAACGTTGTGGATGGAGCAAGTGAGTGTTATGCTAAGCAAAATAAATCAGTCCAAGAAAGACCAATACATATGATTTCATCCATGTGTGAAATTTAAGAAACAAAACAAATAAACATGGGCAGGGCGGAGGGGAGAAGAAAACCAAGAAACAGACTCCTAACTACAGAGAACAAACTGATGGTTACCTGAGGGGAAGTGGTGGAGGGATTAAATGGGTGATGGGGATTAAGGAGGACACTTGTTGTGATAAGCCCTAGGTGTTGTGTGTAAGAGATGAATCACTAAATTCTACACCCGAAAATAAAATTTAAAAAAATAAATAAAATAAAGTATAAAATGAAATAGGCTAAGGACTTGAATGGAAACTTCTCAAAGAAGATATAAAATGGCTAACAAACATATAAAATGATGTTCAATATTGCTAGTCATTAGAGAAATGCAAATCAAAATCATAATGTGGTCACCTCAGACCCATCAAGATAGCTACTACCAAAAGAAGGAAACAGAAAATAATGAGTGTGGATAAGAATGAGGAGAATTTGAAACCCTTATTCACTGTTGGTGGAAATAAAAAATTGGTATATTGCTATGGACAACAGTATGGTAATTCCTAAAAAAAATTCACAATAAAATTACCATATAATCTAACAAGCTTACTTCTGGGTAAATATCCAAAAGAACTGAAAGCAGGGACTCAAACTGATATTTGTACACTCCTGTTTATGAATAGCAGTATTCATGAGAGCCATGAGGGAGAAGAACTGTGTCTGTTGATGAATGAATAGATACACCAAATGAGTTATATACATATAATACAATACTATTCAGCCTTTAAAAGGAAGGAAATTATGACAGAGGCTATAACATAGAGTAACCTTTAGAACCTTATGTTTAATGAAATAAGCCAGTCACAAGAAGACAAATGCTATATGATTCCACTTATACAAGTTATCTAGAGTAGTCAAATTCATAAAGACAATGTAGAATGGTATGTGTCAGGGGTTGAGGGAGGGGAAAATAGGGGGTTTAGTGGATATAGCGTTTCCGATTTGTATAATGAACAAGTTCTGGAGATTGATTACACAACCATGTAAATATATTTATTATAGAATGGCCTACTTAAAAATGGTAAAGCAGGGGTGCCTGGGTGGCTCAGTTGGTTAAGCCTCTGACTTCGGCTCAGGTCAGATCTCACGTTCATGGGTTCGAGCCCTGCGTCAGGCTGTGTGCTCATAGCTAGCTCAGAGCCTGGAGCCTGCTTCCGGTTCTGTGTCCTTCTCTCTCTGCTCCTTCCCCTCTCATGCTCTATCTCTCTCTGTATTAAAAATAAATAAAACATTAAAAAAATTTAAAAAATGGTAAAGCAGGAGGCACTGGGGTGCCTCAGTTGGTTAAGCATCTGACTTCATCTCAGATCATGATCTTGTAGTTTGTGAGTTCAAGCCCCACGTTGGGCTCTGTGCTGACAGCTCAGAAACTGGAGCCTCCTTCAGATTCTGTCTCCCTCTCTGTTTGTCCTTCCATGCTCAAGCTCTCTATGTATCTCAATAATAAATAAAAACATTAAATTTGTTTTTCTAAATGGTAAAGATGGCTGGGGCACTTGGGTGGCTCAACTGTTTAAGTGTCTGACTCTTGATTTCAGCTCAGGTCCTGATCTTATGGTTTGTGGGATCAAGCCCCATGTTGGGCTCTGTGCTGACAGTGTAGAGCCTACTTGGAATTCTCTCTCCCTCTCTCTCTGCCTCACTCATTCCTCCATCTCTCTCTCAAAATGAATAAATAAGCTTAAAAATGGTAAAGATGGCTAATTTTATGTTACATGTACTTTACCATAATTAAAAAAATAAAGCAGATAAAAAGAATACTACACACTAGACTATCAACAGAATGTTTATTTCAAAGGATTTATATTAGCTTCCTTAGAATTATAGAGAAAATGTATGTAAATAAAAAGGAAAAGAAAATACAGTAAAAATGGCCAAACATCTTCAAACTGTGCTTCACCAAAAAGGATATAGGAATGCCCAATAAGCACATAAAAAAAAAAAAAAACACCCAACATAATTAGCCAACAGGAAAATGCAAATTAAAACCAAAATGGGGTACTATTTCACACCTACTAAAATGCTGGCAGGGAAGTGAAGCAAATTTTATTTTACTCATACTGTTTTAAGGCCCACTCAGAGAAATAGCATGCTGCTTTTTGTCCTAAATTTGGAAGATGGAAACTTAATCTGATGGAAATCTTTCATCAGATTAAAGCCTCAGCTCACTTCGCTTTTCTACCTTCTCTCTGGCAGTGCTCCCAAGGCTAAATCGATATCCTCCCTCTCCTCAGTGCCCACAGCTCTGGTAATTAACTGATCCTGCACAATTGGCTGGGGACCAGGCAGCCTCCCTTCCCACTGGCGTTTCTCTGCAGTAGTGTCCTGAGGTGACCTCAGGATGAATGAGGAAGCTTTATTTGGCCCTGGTCCTGGTCCAGCCTGGTCGGGGTGGAGGGTGGGGGTAGTCATTGATTTTCTTATAGTCTTAAGATGGTTTTCTACACCAGCATTAGGAATAAGGCAGACTCTAGGACTTGGCCATATCATAGATTTGCAAGTGGCACACGGAACTCAGCTAGGGAGAGCTAGGGCACAAGAAATATCTATCTGTGTGCCAGATATAGTGAGAGCGACCAAACACACATTTCTTTCGGTTTTATCACACAACCCTAAGGTAGGTATTTTCTCTGAATGTCAGAGAGGCTTAAAGAAGTCCACTGAGCTCACCCAGCTAGTAGAGAACTGAGCTGGGATTTCAGTACAGTTCTGTTTGACCTCCCTATCACTGTGTGTGTGTCTGTGTGTACATGCACATGCACGTGTGTGTTTAATCTAACACTATTGAGTACAGTTACCTATGGAGGTGCCTGAATAGGATTAAAAGGGAGTCAGATCTTGGGAATAAGTAGGGTAGTTAGGAACCCATAGCTCCAACCAATAGACTAAAGAAGAAGAGAGGACAGAGTGACAAGGAACCACTGGAAAGAAGCAGGGAATTTCTGAGGTGTCTGGGTGGCTCAGTTGGTTAAGGGTCTGACTTTTGATTTTGGTTTAGGTCATGCTCTCATGGTTCATAAGATTAGTGTGTAGCCTGCTTGAGATTCCCTCTCTTCCTCTCTCCCTGCCCCTCCCCTTCATGCACTAGCTGTCTCCCTCTCCCTCCCCCTTCTCAAAATAAATAAATAAATATATTTTTTTAAATAAAAGAAGCAAGGGGTTCCTCCCCATATCACTCACTATTGTTTTCAATGTATTGTTTTTGTTCTATGTACGTAGGTAAATTTCCACACACTTACCGCTGCATATTAAGACACAACTATCAAGTTCCACTGTTTATCAAAGTCAGAATAAAGAGCATATTTGAATCCAACTACCCCAACTTACTTGGGGAGTATAAGAATCTCACCAGGGTTCAAGTGGCTGGTGAAGTTTTAAAGTAGATCTTTCTGCTCAACTGTCTCAGCACATAGTGATGAAGATTTTGACTGAGTGAAGGGGACTTAGTCTCATCATTTCTTTGAGAATTATTTTGGAGATATAATTTGTATTCCAGAATATTTAGCCTCTGAGAGTGTGCAAATCAGTGGTCTTTAGTTTCACCATGGAAAGCGGCCATCACCATTATCTAACATAAAACATTAGATCACCCCCCAAAAAAATTCTCACACCCATTAGCTGACACTCTACATCCTACCCTCCATCCAGGTCTTAGAAATAATTTGTCTATATTCTTTTGCTATGGATTTGCTTACTTTGGACATTTACTATAGATAGAATCAAGAAATATATGCCTTTTATGCCAGGTTTTTTTTTCACTTTATATTATATTTTTTCAAAGTTTACCCATAGCTCGGTAATATTTCTTTGCATGGATATACACATTGTGTTTATTGACTCAGCTGATTGACATTTGAATTGTTTCCCGTTGTTTGCTATTATGAACAGAGCTGCTGTGAACAGTTGTGTACAGGTTACTATGTGGCTACGTTTTTTGTGTGCACGTTTTTTATTTTCAGGTCTCCTCAGTTTATATACTTGGAGTGGATTTTCTGGGTCATGGGGTATCTCAAAGTTTGTCTGTTTGAGCACATGACAAACTTTTCAAAGAGACCATAGACCTTTACATTACCATCACAAAATATGAGGGTTCTAAATTCTCTACATGCTTATCACGATGTACAGTTCTTTTTATTACAACTGTAGTAATGGGTATGAAGTGACACCTCATTGTGGTTTTGATTGGTTTGTTTCCAGATTGATTACATATCATGCACTTATTTGCATATTATATATCTTCCTTGAAGAAATACCTATTCAGATCCTTTCCCAATTTATTTTTTAACGTTTTTTAAAGCACTTTTTTAATGTTTTATTGATTTTTGATACAGAGAGAGACAGAGCATGAGAGGGGGAGGCGCAGAGAGAGAAGGAGACACAGAACCGGAAACACAGAGCCTGACACGGGGCTCGAACCCACTAACATGAGATCTGACCTGAGCCGAAGTCGGAGGCTTAACTGACTGTGCCACCCAGGTGCCCCATAACGTTTGCTTTTTTGTTTGTTTGTTTGTTTTGAGAGACAGAGAGAGCGTAAGCAGGGGAGGGTCAGAGAGAGAGGGAGATACAGAATCTGAAGCAGGCTCCAGGCTCTGAGCTAGTTGTCAGCACAGAGCTCGATGTGGGGTTCGAACCCATGAACCTGAGATCATGATCTGACTTGAAGCTGGACGCTTAACCTACTGAGCCACCCAGGCACCCCGCCAATTTATTTTTTTTTAATGTTTATTGGTTTTTGAGAGAGAGAGCTGGGGAGGGGCAGAGAGAGGGGGTATAGAGGATCTGAAGCAGACTGTGCAGACAGCAGAAAGCCTAATGTGGAGCTCAAACTCACAAAGCAGGAGATAATGACCTGAGACCAAATCAAGAGTCAGACGTTTAACGGAGCCACCCAAGCACACCATTCTTTGCCAATTAAAAAATGTAGCGATATAATTCACACAACACAACATTTGCGATTTTAAAGTAGATAATTCAGTGGTATTAAGTACATTTACAAGATTATGTGAAGACTACTTCTATCCAGTTCTGAATGCTTCAGAGCATTTTCTTCTACCCCAAAGAAATACACCAATAAACTGGTTATCCTGCTCCCATTCCACACAGCCCCCCAGAGCCACCAATCTGCTCTCTGTTTCAATGGATTTAACTGTTTTGGGCATAAGCAAAAAATTATACAACATGTCACCTTTTGTGTCTGGTTCTTACACTCAGCATCATGTTCTCTTCCAGCATCTATCTGTATTGTGGCACATTTTCAGTATTAGGTTTCTTTTTGTTGATAAATAATATTTCATTGTATGTATATACCATAATTTGTTCATCCATTCATTGATTGATGTATATTCTATTGTTCCTACCCTTTGGTTATTGTGAATAGTGTTTCTGTGAATACATGTGTGCATACATTTACTTGAGTATTTATTTTCAATTCTTTAGGCTATATACCTAGGAGTCCAAAGCCTGGGTCATGAAAATTTTATATTTAAATTTTTAAGGAAACACAACACAGTTCTTCACAGAGGATTAAATTGTTTAGATTTCCACCAGCCATCTATGAGGGCTCAAATTTCTCCATATACTTGATGACACTTGCAAATTCAGAAATTATTATTTTTTAGCCATCCAAGTAGGTGTGAAATGGTATCTTGTGGTTTGGATATGCATTTTGCTAATGATTAGTGATATTCAGCAACCTAGTATATGCCTGTTAGCCATGTGCATATCTTCTTTGGGTAAGTGTCTATTGTCTATTTGAGTCATTTCTGTATTTTTTTTAAATTGGATCTTTTGTATTTTTATGACTGAGTTGTAAGAATTCTTTATATAATCTGGATGGTAGACCCTTATTAGGGATATAATTTGCAAACATTTTCTCCCATTCAGTAGGTTGTCTTTCAATTTCTTCATATTGTCCTTGATGCCTAAAATAGTTTCTAATTTTGATGAAATCCAATTGTCTATTTGTTATTGTTGTTCATGCTTTTGGTGTCTTACCTAAGAATCCTTTATCAAATCCAAGGTCATAAAGACTTATTTCTATGTTTTTATCTTAGAACTTTATAGTTTTATCACTTTTATGTCAGCTGTTGATCTATTTTGAGTAAATTTTTTGTTTATAGTATAAGATATATGTCTACCATTTTTTTTGCATGTGGATCTCCAGATTTTCCATTACTATTTGTCAAAAAGACTCTCTTCCCCAAATAAATGACCTTGACACCTTTGTCAAAAAGTCAGTTAGTTGCTAGTGGGCCTGGGGAGCTCAGTTGGTTAAACATCTGACTTCAGCTCAGGTCATCTCAAGGTTTGGGAGTTGGAGCCCTGTGTCAGGTTCTGTGCCATCCCCTAAATGCCTGGAGCCCTCTTCAGATTCTGTGTCTCCCTTTTTCTCTGCCCCTCCCCTGCTAGTGCTCTATCTCTCTCCTTCAAAAGTAAATTGACATTAAAAAATTTTTTAAAACCTCAGTTGTCCATGGATGTATGTCTTTGTTTCTCAAGTCTATTCCATGTGTCTAACATATGCCAGGACCACACTGTTTTGATTACTGCAGCTTTATAATAAATGTTGAAATCAGTCCATGTGAGTAGACTTCTAAATTTGTTGTTCTTTCTAAAATTTATTTTGGCTATTGCTTTCTAATTCCGTATTAATTTGAGGGCTTCACTCAAAAAGGTTGTTGCTAGAACTGACTTTAATCAGTGGAATGCTTGGAATAATATGGTCATCTTTACAATATTATGTCTTTGAATTCATAAACACAGAATGTCTTTACATTTATTCTTTAATTTATTCCAGTAATGTTTAATCATTTTTTTATGTAAATATCTTTCACCTTTTTGGTAAATTTATTCATAGGTATTTAATTCTTTGGAATTCTATTGCAAATAAAATAGATACTTTAAAAATATCTCTTTTGGAGGACACCTGGGTGGCTCAGTCAGTTAAGCATCCAACTCCTGGTTTCAGCTCACGTCATGATCTCATGGTTACATGAGTTCAAACTTCACATAGGGCTCTGTGCTGACAGCACAGACCTTGCTTGAGATATTTTCTTTCTCTCTTCCACCACTCACACTGTCTCTGTCTCTATCAAAATACATATTTTTTTTTAAAAACTTAAAAAATCTCTTTCGGATTATTTGTTACTGGTGTGCAGGAACAAAACTGATTTTTATATGTTGGTCTTATACTTTGAAATTGTACTAAATTTTTTTAATAACTCAATTAGATTTTTGTGTATTATTTATTATTTTCCATATATAGGATCATGCTATATGTGAATAGATATTTTAACTTCTTCCTTTTCAATTTGGATGCCTTTCCTTCCTTCCTTCTTTTCTGCCTTTCTTCCTTCTTCTCTCTTTCCTTCTTTCTTTCCTTTTCCCTTCCTTCTTTCTCCTTCTTTCCTTCCTTCCTTCCTTCCTCCCTTCCTTTCTTATTTCCTTCCTTCCTTCCTTCCTTCATTCCTTCCATAAATTGCTTTGTTCAGACTAGAACTTCTGGTACAAGGTTAAATGACAATGACAAAATCATCCTTTGTATGATTTCTGTCTTAGAAAGAAGAGCTTTTGGCATTTCATGGTTAAGTATGATTTTAGCACTGTATGTGCCTTTGTTGTTTTGAAGGAATATTTTTCTATTCTTAGTTTCTGAATATATTTATCTAGGAAGAATTTTGAGTCTTGTAAAATATTATTTCCATGTGATCTGAAATAATCGTGTGGTTTTCCCCCTTTGATCTATTTATTTGATGTAGTATAATGATTTATTTTCTTATGTTGAAACACCCTTACATTTCTGGGATAAATCCTTGCAATGATGGCATCTAATCCTTTCAGTACACTGCTAGATTTGGCTTCTTAGTGTTTTGCAGAGTATTTTTTCTTCTGTATTCATACAGGATATTTGTCTCTAGTTTTCTTGTATTGACTTTGTCTGGTGTTTTTAGGGTAATTTTTGATTTATGGAATGAGTTAGAAGTATTACCTCTTTTTTCTATTTTTTGGAAGAGTTTAGAAAGGTTTGCAAATAATTCTTTTTCAAATATTTGGTAAAATTCACCATGAAGATATATGACCCTGGGCTTTTCTTTGTTGAAAAGTTTTGATTACTCAGATCACTTGAGTTGTAATTTGTCTTTTAGATTTTTTATTTCTTCTTGAGTCAGTTTTGGTAATTTTGGTGTTTTTAGAAATTTCTCTATTATATCTAGGCTATCTAATTTGTAGGTGCATAATTATTAATAACATTCTCTCACAGAATGAATGAGTATTTCAGATACTTGGTCAGCTCAAAATAGATCTCAGTTACCTCAAAAAAATCCCTGAATAAGGAAAGAATTTATAGAAAGGATGCTCTAGTTATCTGATATCTTTCCTAATCTTGGTAGATAGCTTGGGGGAGAAAACTACTTCTCTTTTTTGTAAGTAACTGCATCTATTTTTACCTCTGTATCAAGTTAGGCTTTCAGTGTATTAAGCAGTGTTTCAGAAAAGTATCTGGGTCACATTATTGGAAAAAAAAATTGTCTGGATTGCCAACACATAATGGCTTTTACTTCATCACAATTTCTTGCTAATTCTTTCTGTCTCCAGAGATATTTTCTCTAAGATTCAGTCATGTACACTGCATTCTGATGTTTTCTAAAGGTAGAGTCAGGATATCATTCAGTCTACTGCTCAGTGCTCTTTGTTCAAGGACTAGGGAATCTCTACAACTTGGACTCCGTTCTAGTAAAAACGATTGTATCTAAATACAAAGGGAACTTTTTGTCTTTTTAGTGAATTCAAACAATGTATTATTCTTTTCGCTTAATGCCCCAACAAATTCAGAATTAAATATTATTATCTGTTCTTCCCAGCTGTCCAGATACAACTGTCCTAAGATTTCTTAAATGTGTTACTTCACTCCATATTGAAATAAATAACCTTATAGAAATAAGTAAATCTAAACATTGCAAATAACTGAAGGAATAACAGAGACTAGCTTTATCATTTTATAGACTGAGAAACACGAGCAGAAGAAGTTGATTTCATCCATCCTTAAGCTTGAGTCATTTACTGTATTCTTCCCTTTTAGTACATTTATATTCTGCATTGCTTTTTAAAATAGAAACAGGGTACTGGGGATGCATATAGATACATGGAAGTATCTTTTACTTAGTAATAGAGTAGTCTCAAGGCCTTTTATAAAAATCACATTTTATTCTTATTGCAAAAAAGGGTAAAGGAGGACTAAAATCTAGATGGAATCTCTTTTGGAAAAAGTGAAATATCTGCATAGTTGAAATTATAATTTGAAAGTAGACCCATCTTTATTTAAAATTTAACTGTTTTTTCCATCTCATACAGTGGCCTATACTAAAAACATTATGGAATGATATCAGACTATTAACTTGGAATAAAACTTCAAATAAAGGTGACAACTACAGATCTGTTGCTCTAAAAATCTCTTTTCTTCTTTGAAAGTTCTCTATTAAAAGTTTTAAACACACAAAATACTTCCCCAATCTTCTTCACACTGAGGTATTGACACATGGGCTCGAATTTTACCAATAGGCACAGCAGTCCACCTGTTCACATCTTCCCAGTTCATGATTTGGATACAGACTTCTGCAGATGTGATGGCTGGAGCTAGAGCAACCACATCAACCATGAGAGGAAGGCAAATAGTACATTGGCTCTAAAATTGTTGAACTACCAACTCAACTCAATGGCCACTTACCTTTAAACTTCACTTTACATGAAAAAAATAATTATCTATTTGTTTAAGTCCTTGTAATCAAGTTGTCTGGCACGCATATTAGGCAAAATATTCATTTTTATTAAATTTTTTTATGTTTATTTATTCTTGAGAGAGAGATAAACAGAATGCAAGTAGCAGAGGACTAGAGAGAGGGAGACAGAGATTCTGAAGCAGGCTCCAGCCTCTGAGTTGTCAGCACAGAGCCCAAAGCGGGGCTTGAATTCAAGAACCATGAGGTCATGATCTGAGCTGAAGTCAGATGCTTAACCGACTGAGTCACCCAGGCACCACTATTTTTTAATTTTAGACAGAGTGAGAGAGAGAAAGATAGAGAAAGAGAGAGACAGAAGGAGATTGGGAGAGAATCAGCAGAGGAGAGGAGCAGGGAGAGAGAGAGAGAGAGAAAATCTTCAGCAGGCTCCATGCTCAGCCAGGAGCCCAGTGCAGGGCTTGACCCCACGACCCCACGATCACAACCAGGGCTGAAATGAAGAGTCAGACGCTCAACTGACTGAGACACCTTTTACCTAAATTTTCTTAACTGACACAAATAGTTAATCACATCATCCAGATATTGCAAACGGATTAAAAATGTATAGAACAGTTTGTCAAAAATTAATTGACCGTACATTTGTGGGCCCAGCTCTGAATTCTCTATTCTATTCCATTGGTCTATGTGTCTGTTTTTGTGCCAATACCATACTGTCTTGATGATGACAGCTTTGTAGTAGAGGCTAAAGTCTGGG